>NW_021261493.1:0-1409 GCF_002162155.2 Triticum dicoccoides
TAGCACTCACGCTTATCTTGCGTATTTTAGAGTATCCACTTTCACTTGTCTATGAACTGATATAAGCAACCCAGAAGTCCTTTACCGTGGACACGGCTATTCGAATAGATGATGTTAACCCTGCAGGGGTGTACTTCTTCATACATGTTTCCACCACTTAGCGTCTGCACACGACATGTGCTCGGCAGACTTCAAGCGAAAGCCGACGTGGGTGTAGACCACGACCTACCTAAACACTCAAGTCTCTAGTCCAGGTTTATCGCCTATTCAGGTTCCATCCATGAGGAGATCCGGCCGGAGTTTCGCTCACAGCCCCAAACGATGTGAACAGGGTTCCGTGACACCAAACGGGCGCCCGGTATACCCGGCCACGTGCCTACCGCATCACAGCCCACCCCTCCGGTCAGCGCTGTCCACGGCCTCCAGCATACTACAAACACTAGAAACTACTTGCAACTCCTGGACAGAGGACGAGGGTGAATAAGAAGTCGAGCGGGGTCATATTTCAGGGCCCAATGTATGGTAGTAGCTGAATCATGGATCACAAACACAGAAACTCAGTTCCTAAGGACGGCTTCAATGAGACAACCCACCATGTACTCCTACATGGCCTCTCACCGACACCTTTTACCAAATCATGTTCACACACTTAGCTCACACACAGTAGGACATGTTCACACACCTCTGATTCATCCCGGATAAATCAGACCTGACACAACTCTAAGCAGTAGCAGGCATGACAACAAGCAAGAATGAGTAGGCACAACAGGGCTCAAACAACTCCTACTCATGCTAGTGGGTTTCATCTATTTACTGTGGCAATGACAGGTCATGCAAAGGATAAAGGGGTTCAGCTACCGCAGCAAGTAACCGTTGAATCGTTGTTGTCCTAATGCATTAAAAGAGAGCAGGAGCGAGAGAGTGGGATTTTATCGGAATGAACAAGGGTGTTTTGCTTGCCTGGCACTTCTGAAGATAACATTGAGTCTTCATCAGTGTCAACGATCACAACGGCGGAACATCGTCTACCGGGAGGGAACAGATACCGGCAACAAAGAAGAAATACAATCAATGCAATGCACAATATGATGCATGCTCATGACATGGCAATATGAATGTGTTTTGAGCTAATGCAACTAGCAACAGATTAAATGAAGTTGGTTTGAATACAAGATTCAAATTCAAACTCCATATGTGATTATTCAAATGCCATTAATTAATTTGTGCTAAACAGCAGTTATAAGTTGTTCTAACATGCATGAAAATGGTACAGATGGATTCCTTGAATTTTTCTGATAATTTTTCATATATAAATTATTTAATTTGGAGTTACGGTTGAATTTCTATGATTTATTGAAGTTTAGGGCATATTCTGAAAATAAATAAATCATTTCTGACTTATTTAAAAT
>NW_021261494.1:0-1620 GCF_002162155.2 Triticum dicoccoides
CGTGCCACCGCCCCTGCCCTGCGCGGCCGCCGCGCGCCGCCCTGTCCTGCGCGGCCGCCGTGCCGCCGCCCCTGCCCTGCATTTTTTTCGTATATGTGTATATATGCAATTTTTTTGTGTATATGTGTATATATGTGTATTTTTTTGTGTATATGTGTATATATGTATGTTTATGTATGTGTATATACTAACAACCTAAATATAATGTTCATAACATTTTTTTGTTTATGTATGTTTTTTAATATATGCATTAATTTTTTATTTAGGTTGTTAATTAGTATTAGGTTTTAGGTTAGTGCATTTTAGTTTAGTGTAGAGGAAAAAGTAAAATAAGAAGAGGAAAAAAGAAGAAAAAGAAGAGGAGAAGAAGAAAGGAATAGAGGAGAAGAAGAAAAAAATAGAATATCTTCTTCTCCTCTATTCCTTTCTTCTTCTCTTCTTTTTTTTCTTCTTTTTTTTGTTCGATCTTCTCCTCTGTCGTCGTCGATAGACCCCCCCTCGGCCCTCTCGCTCGATCAAAACTCTCGAGGACAACCAAACCCTAGAGAAAAAACGATGTTGGTCTATACCCCCTCCCGCTGCGCCCCTACCCAACAAACTCTCTTGGCCACCCAAATTTACCAAGTTAAAAGAGCGTTGTCGTCGAGGCCACCCCAAACCCTTGAAGCGTTGTCGTCGGGGCCAGCCCAAACCCTTGAAGCATTTTTTTTTGTTTATATATGTTTTTTAATATATGTATTAATTTTTTATTTAGGTTGTTAGTACTAGGTTTTAGGTTAGTGCATTTTAGTTTAGTGTAGAGGAAAAAGTAAAATAACAAGAGGAAAAAAGAAGAAAAAGAAGAGGAGAAGACGAAAGGAATAGAGGAGAAGAAGAAAAATAGAATATTTCTATTTTTTCTTCTTCTCCTCTATTCCTTTCTTCTTCTCCTCTTTTTTTTTCTTCTTTTTTTTCTTCGATCTTCTCCTCTGTCGTCGTCGATAGACCCCCCCTTGGCCTTCTCGCTCGACCAAAACTCTCGAGGACACCCAAACCCTAGAGAAAAAACGATGTTGGTCTCTACCCCCTCCCGCCGTGCCCCTACCCAACAAACTCTCTTGAGGCCACCCAAATTTACCAAGTTAAAAGAGCTTTGTCGTCGAGGCCACCCCAAACCCTTGAAGCGTTGTGTCGAGGCCACCCCAAACCCTAGAGAAGCAGCGTCGAGGCCACTAATAAACATGATTCCTTATTGTGATTAGCTAGCTAGTTCTACGTTTTCCACTAATATATATCCATCTATACCATGCATGTTTGAATAATAATTGACATGTTGTAAATATTTGCAGAAACTATGGAGCACTACCGAGACGAAACAACAGAATAGGTGTTGGGGGAGATAATCGCAGAAGGAACTGATGTCGTTGCGTCATTTTTCATCGACGTCGTTTGTCAGGAAGGACTGGGTGAAGAAGAGGGCTATGTTCATGATGGCTTCGGCCCATTAATGCCGGTACAAGAAGAGGGCTATGTTCATGATGGCTCCAGTGACACAATGGAGGTACAAGAAGGAGACAGTGCTGACTACTCCGGTGACCGAACCGAGTCTAGCCAGGTATATATATATTAGTTAAGCCCGTG
>NW_021261494.1:3275-3943 GCF_002162155.2 Triticum dicoccoides
AGGGTAATGGGGCTAGAGGAACGAGAAGCAGCAGATCGCAGCAAACGACCTGCCGAAGCTTTCCCCGAAGCTACCTCGCCATCTCAGCGGAGAAGCAGCGTGGCTTCCACGGAGCTGCTTCAACCGGAGCATGTCTTGACGGCTCCTGCCAGCTATCCCATGGATGCTATCACGGGGACTCAAAATTGCCACCTAATGACGCGATGGATGAATTTGAAGGTCAAGGCGGCTGTTGGCTCTGTTTATCCTAATGAAAAAGGTGCAACTTTTCACTGCCGGCCGATTCCAGAAGGATATGCTAGGGTGATGGTGGATGAAATAACGGAGGGGTTTGAGGACCTCTTGCTTGAGCACCCTACCGGTGAAGGGGAGACTAGGCTGGGTTCTGCTCTGAAGACTCCATGCCTATGGCGGAAGGAGCTCATCAACCTTCCGAACTGGACGCCTCCGCCTCCTCCTCCTCCTCCTCCGGCGAGTCAGAGCACTCCGCCTCCTCCACCGCCTCCTCCTCCGAAGAGTGACAATCAGGGCACGCGTGGCGGCACTCCGCCTCCTTCTCCGGCGCGTGGCGGCACTCCGCCTCCTTCTTTGCCTGCACTGGCGCTCCCGAGCAGCCAGCAGCCTCCTCCTTCTCAGCCTCGCCAGCAAGGGCGGAAGAGACCCGCCGC
>NW_021261494.1:4030-5767 GCF_002162155.2 Triticum dicoccoides
GCCCCGGCTGCTTCGGCGTGTCGTACTCCTTCTCCTCCGCCTCGTAAGCAAGCACGAAAGAAGACATACGCCGCAGCCGCTCCGTCTGCTCCGGCATCTAGCAGCACAACCAGAGGCGGGAGGCAATACAGATACAGTCCACCTCTCAAGCCTCTATAGAAGTTACCGTACGAGAGGACCGAGGAGGAAAACGATACGATTGTGCGGACCCACGTGAAGGAGTTCTTTGAAGGGGTGAAAGCAAAGAGACATCCACCTCCGGAGGAGAAGGTAGATCCGGTGAAAGCAAAGCGCACTATCGATGCCCTGAGGAAACCACCAAAGTCTCCGCCGAGAACCAACTATCAGCGCATTACTGAACAGACATGTCTCGAAGCCCAGCGGTCGGGAAGTACTGTCAGTGATAAAAGGTTAAAAGAACAAGAAGAGGGGAAAAATTGCCTAGCTCGGCGAACAAGCACAGCAATCGTGCCCCCCGCTCAATGTGTCTAATGCTCCTGGGACGGTGGCCGGTTATGGCAATCTTGCAGATTACCTGCCTGACGATCAACTTCCTGATTTCTTGGAGGTGGACGAACACAGATACGAGTACGGGAACCCTCTCGTCAAAGATAAAAAATCTCTGACAACAATGATGCGAAGATTCCATAATTGGTACATGAAAACCTGCACAGAGTCTAGGTGGACGAATGCTTTGTATCTGAATATTAAAGAGGAGCACGACCTCGTTGCAACTGATCTGTAGACTGTTCCATTTGATGAGTTCTTCGCGTTCTTCAATCAAAATGCCCCGATAAACTAATGGTCTTTTGCTACTGTCTGTAAGTACTATTTCTGTCATTAAGTCTCTATATATAGCTCGGCTCTTTCATTGCATGTATTTATAATTAATTATCCTCAATATATTATGCAGATTGAAGATCGTCGAGTGCAAAAAACAAGAAATTTATGATATTGGGTTCATTAACACAAATATCATAGATGAATTTCTTGTTAAAAAGGACGTCAAAGAGGCCAAGGACAACTTGCTACGATCGTTGATCAAAAATCAAAACAAAGATACCATACTCTTTCCTTACAACCGCAAGTGAGTGTTACTGTCGTGTGCATATTCGGTTTACCTTATTACTCGAGCGAGGTTATTGTAATGTAATTGATGAGTTATGCATGCGTGCATCGGTACCACTATATTCTTCTGGAGATTAAGCTTGAGCGGGGACTAGTAACCGTCTTAGACTCGAGACGGAAAGATCTGGAAACCTATGCGGACATGACTGAATTGCTCAACAAGTAAGTTCAATCGATCATTATCGCACCATATCGGCAACTTTTTGTTCATTTGCTGATATCTCAAGTAATAATAATTATTTTCTTTGTCTTGCAGGGTTTGGAAACAGTTCACCGCAAAAGCTCCGGGACTGCCGAAGGAGCTGCGATATATATACCCGAAAGTAAGTACTACTAGCTAGCTAGTTGTGCGCATCTCCATTGATTCTATAGCTATACTTTCATCAATGCCATTTATAATGCTTCATTATCAGTTTGATTGACCTCTATTTCTCGTAAAGTGCTTGTGGCAGGAACAAGGGAATGATTTCTGTGGATACTACGTGTGCGAGTTCATCCACCACGCGACATTGAAAAACAAGCGGGGCTATTCTAAAAGACAATATGAAGTGCGTAAGCAATAATATTCACAATTTCATTTTATTACACCATCATTTCTGTTGAGTTTCA
>NW_021261494.1:6099-11138 GCF_002162155.2 Triticum dicoccoides
TCATATATATGTATTAATTAACCCCCTTCTTCAAATTAGACGTGGCAGATGCGGAATGAACTCCTAGAACCAGATCGCATGAAAGCAATTCAAGAGGAATTGGCGGGATTCTTTCTTGACCACGTCATCAATAAAGCCGGAGAATACCATGTGGAAGTTGATTTCAAATGCTAGGGGATTGTAATTAAGAGATCTTATACATATTGTACATGTATGTAGCCAGTAGCGTCGGATACATGATACGAAAACTTGTTGTTCGACCAATCTCTCGGAGAAGGAGAGGTCGATCGATCACTTCTCTCGGTATGCATGACGAACTTCTGTACTCAATGGTTCTCTCGATCACTTATGTATATAGTACGTAGCGTCGACCAAGCACGGAAATAAAAGAGGACACTTCTCCCTATTAATTAGCTAGCTAACACAATATATGAAACACCTAAATTAACCCCCCAAAACCCCCAACCCCCCCTCCTTTCAAAACAAAAACAAAAACCCCAGCCACTGGAATGCTGACGCGTGGATGCCTTTTGGTCCCGGTTGGTGCCACCAACCGGGACCAAAGGCCCCCCTGCCTGGGCTTGGTGCACCTGCCACGTGGAGGACCATCTGTCTCTGTTCGTGTTTAAACCGGGACTAAAGGGGGGGGGGTATTAGTAACGACCCATTAGTCCCGGTTCATGAACCGGGACTAAAGGCCCTTACGAACCGGGACTATTAGGTGTTTTTCTACTAGTGACCCTAAGTACATTATGCCTGCTTGAACACTTCATTACTGTTTTTGTCGCATTGATCTTTGTTAATGAGCGAGCCAGCCAGCAGGCAAAGAAAATGAGGAGTCTGTGCATGAAGTATTTCCTATAGCATTTTGACTGATGCCTAAAGGAGTAGGACAATACTTCCACCAGTATCTAACACCATGTGTTGAGACTGAATTATGTAGGTCACGAAAGATGGAGAGGAGTGACTTAGAGCTTTATAGTCTGTTTTATAAGCATAAGATTATTACTTGGGAATTTGTGTTGGTGTCACATCATAGTTTGCGTTATTGTCTTCAGGGATTAGCATGCTCTGGTTATGTGTTCAAGGTGTCTTTGGGTAAAAATATATGCTTATTTGACCTCCTGTTATTTGGCCTTACAAAAATAAGAGAACTCATGCCTTGAATCTTCATACTGGGTTAGAGTATGACAACATGTGCAATGCAGATAGACTTCTAAGTATTGCTTTTATTTTTGATAATTAACAAATTGTTTCGCCTTCTCATGATAATTGTAAGGTTGGCACAATATATCCTTTCCAATGCTTTTTGTTGAAATTTGTTGATTAGAAACAAAATCATGTCCAATTGTATGTTCTTCTTTTGGTTTAGCTTAATGGCATCATAAAATTAATGCATTCCTTCTTGAAGTTTTGGATAATTTGCCACACAATGATGGTTTCTGTGTTATCTCATATAAAGAGGAGTTACATAGATATATAAGGAATAGATCCAAATATATCTTAGCCACAATGGTCTGATTACATGCGATACATGAGGCATGTTAGAGTTATATTTATATAGTCATGTAGCCTTTTGTCTTTACCCCATTGTATAAGGGGTTTTCTGCATATTACCTGCACTTGTACATGGGAATACAAGTTGCATATTTCCTAACATGGTATTAGAGCTTTAGGTTTTTTTTTTCGCACGCGGCAACTCGTGCTCGATCCCATCGTGCATGGCCGTTTTCGTTTCCTTCTCTCCGGACGGCCGTCGCTGCTTCCTCTCCTGTTTCGCTCCGGTGGAATCTATCCATCTGTCCACGCCAGGTCCGATCCGCTGCCCCGGCCTGAAGCATCCACGCCCGACGGCCTCCTCAACACGCGCCGGGGCGCTGCTTCTTCTGGACGCCACAGCCGCCGCATGGTCTGCAAGGTCGGGCAGACTTATCCGGCCGCTGGCTGTTCGCCTGTGACAGCCCGCCTGAACCAGTCGTGTGCATGCACAAGTATCCTCCCAATGTGTGCTTGTGCTTGTCCACTTGCGGCTGCTGCATCATCTTCCTCGCGTGCAGGCCTGTGACGTGGTGCACCATCCTCCTCCACTTGCTGTCATCTGATCTGCTCCGCCGCCGCCTACTGAACCCAATCTGATTTGCTCGGCCGCTGTGTTGGCTGTTTGACTGGTTGCCTTGTTGGCAATAAGCCATGCCCGAGCGATGGCGACTGGCGTCGGGTGCGCCAGGTGCGGTCTATCCAGGGCGTGGGCGTGTATGTCCCGGCGTGAGTCCGTGCTCACGTTGGTTACGTGAAGGAGCTACATGCACGAGGGCCGTTGCGATCTGTTGGAGCCAGCCGCGTCGTGCGCGTGGCCGGAGTAGTGGGTGCATGGCGTAGTTAGTTGGCTTAGTGGCCGGGCGATCCATGCGTGTCCGTGCGTGCGTGAGGCCAATGCCTGGTGTGTGTCCGGCTATATAAGCCATGGATTGGTGTTGTGCAGAGTGTAGAGTAACTAGGAGAGATGTAGTCTCAAGTAGTCCTTCGTTGTGGCTTGTGGGTGTGGCTGCGGTATGTGCCGAGCCCGAGTTCGTGCTCAATGAAAAATTAGGCTGTTCGTGCGGCGGGGCGTATGTGCGCCAGAAATATCAGTGTGCTCCATCTTCCACCTTCGTTTGTGCGAGTGAGAGAATGTGAGTGGCAACAACATGCCTTCCGGTAAAAAAGAAAAAGAAAAAGGAAGCATAATGTCGTCGGGTACAATTTCCTCTCCGCACTGTCCGCTGATTTTGGAAGGTCTACCCTACACTGATCCTGTCTCGCATATGCACTTTTCCTCGGTGCTTGGTGCTCGTCAGCCTGTGACGTCTTCCGCAGGTTGTGTTGGTCGCTCCTCAGCGACTCTTCTCACGACCTCTGCACATGGTGACCGTCGCTCTACGTCGACTTCTCTCGCGACCTTCACTGCCGGTGCATATGGCTCCGTCGACTCCGCCTCGCACAGGCGTCTTCCATTGACGCTTGGTGCTTGTCTACATACGGCCTCGTCTCCTTCACCGGCCTTTGTGGATACTACTGGTCATGCTACACCGCCACATCTAGCGGCTTCCACAGGTGGTGGTGGCCGCTTCTCTCCCGGTGCTCTTGGTGCTACTGTGTCGACTACTTCAGCTGTGTACTTCACCGAGGAGGAGATTGCGCGACTTCGCCCTACTGGTTGCCTCGGACTCTCTATTGTCGGGCGCATCTACATCGACCTCTTCAGTTGCGCCCTTGACCGAGCAAGAGATTGTGCGACTTTGATACCTGCTAGCTCCATCTTCCGGTTCTCCATCGACAGGTTCTGCTAGTTCTGCTGCTGACTCTTCTGGCATTGTGAGACCACCTTCTACACAAGCAGGTACATCTCCGTGTATTCTTGATACTGGAGCATCTTTTCACATGACTCATGATTCATCCATTCTGTTCTCTACTCGACCTCTCGATTCTCCTGTTCATGTTCTTACTGCTGATGGTACCTCCCTCCCGGTTAATGGTCGAGGCATTCTTAGCACTTCGTCTTTTCATGTTCCCGATGTTGCTCATGTTCCTCGACTTACCATGCAGCTTATTTCTGGTGGTCAGATTGTTGACTCTGGTTGTCGGGTCATTCTTGACTTTGACTCATGTTCTGTTCTAGACCGTTCCACTGGTGCTCTCCTTGGTGCTAGCCCACGGCGCCGTGACTCTTAGGGTCTCTGGGAGCTTGAATGTCTACACCTTCCCTCCGCTGCCACCGCCGCCAATCTTTCCCCCTCTGTTGCCTTGTCTACCAGCTCTTTTCAGCAGTGGCATCATCGCCTTGGTCACTTGTGTGGCTCTCGTCTCTCATCCTTAGTTCGACGTGGTCTTCTTGGATCCGTCTCCGGCGGTGTGTCTTTAGACTGTCAGGGTTGTCGGCTTGGTAAACAGGTCCAGTTACCTTATCCTCATAGCGACACTGTGTCTCAGCGTCCTTTTGACCTTGTTCACTCCGATGTCTGGGGTCCAGCTCCATTTGGCTCGAAAGGAGGTCATCGCTACTATATTATCTTTATAGATGATTTCTCTCGATACACCTGGATATATTTTATGTCTTCTCGTAGTGAGGTGTTATCTATCTATAAGCATTTTGCTGCCATGGTTCACACTCAGTTCTCTACTCCTATTCGTGTTTTCCGTGCCGACTCTGCTGGAGAGTATATCTCCAAGATGTTGTGTGGAGTCCCTGCTGAGCAGGGTACTCTTGCCCAGTTCTCTTGTCCTGGTGCTCATGCTCAGAATGGCGTATCTGAGCGCAATCATCGTCACCTTCTTGAGACAGCTCGTGCGATGATGATCGCCGCCTCTCTTCCGCCTCATTGTTGGGCCGAGGCTATCTCCACTTCCGCCTATCTCATCAACCTTCAGCCGTCCGCTGCTTTGCAGGGTGGCGTTCCTGTCGAGCGTCTCTTTGATCGTTCTTCTGATTACTCGGCACTTCGTTTGTTTGGTTGTGTTTGCTATGTTCTTCTTGCCCCTCGTGAACGCACCAAACTGACCGCTCAGTCTGTTGAGTGTGTCTTCTTAGGCTATAGTGACGAGCATAAGGGCTATCGTTGTTGGGATCCTATCGGTCGTCGGATGCGTATTTCTCGGGATGTAACTTTTGATGAGTCTCGTCCTTTCTACCCGCGTCCATCTTCCTCGACCTTTTCAGTGGAGGATATCTCTTTCCTTACTTTTCCTGACACGCCTCCCTCTGTGCCCAGTATTCCTATTCCTCGTCTTGCTGTTGTAGATTCGACACCATCCTCTTCTACGGATTCTTCCCCTCCCTCATCGCATGACTCTCCACCTTCATCACCGACACATTTCCCATCTCCACCTTCATCACTGATACCTTCCCCTTCTCCACCTTCATCATCGCTACAATCACCGTCTCCACCTCCAGTGAGTCCACATCTTCCCTCCTTCCCTTTTAAATATACTCGTCGTCCACGTGTTGTGGATAAATCCACTGATGTGCCATCTACTTCTGGTGCGTCATCCTCCTCATCCCA
>NW_021261495.1:0-1008 GCF_002162155.2 Triticum dicoccoides
GCTCCCGTCTCCCTACGAGAGCGCCATCCATAGCACTCACGCTTATCTTGCGTATTTTAGAGTATCCACTTTCACTTGTCTATGAACTGATATAAGCAACCCAGAAGTCCTTTACCGTGGACACGGCTATTCGAATAGATGATGTTAACCCTGCAGGGGTGTACTTCTTCATACATGTTTCCACCACTTAGCGTCTGCACACGACATGTGCTCGGCAGACTTCAAGCGAAAGCCGACGTGGGTGTAGACCACGACCTACCTAAACACTCAAGTCTCTAGTCCAGGTTTATCGCCTATTCGGGTTCCATCCATGAGGAGATCCGGTCGGAGTTTCGCTCACAGCCCCAAACGATGTGAACAGGGTTCCGTGACACCAAACGGGCGCCCGGTATACCCGGCCACGTGCCTACCGCATCACAGCCCACCCCTCCGGTCAGCGCTGTCCACGGCCTCCAGCATACTACAAACACTAGAAACTACTTGCAACTCCTGGACAGAGGACGAGGGTGAATAAGAAGTCGAGCGGGGTCATATTTCAGGGCCCAATGTATGGTAGTAGCTGAATCATGGATCACAAACACAGAACTCAGTTCCTAAGGACGGCTTCAATGAGACAACCCACCATGTACTCCTACATGGCCTCTCACCGACACCTTTTACCAAATCGTGTTCACACACTTAGCTCACACACAGTAGGACATGTTCACACACCTCTGATTCATCCCGGATAAATCAGACCTGACACAACTCTAAGCAGTAGCAGGCATGACAAACAAGCAAGAATGAGTAGGCACAACAGGGCTCAAACAACTCCTACTCATGCTAGTGGGTTTCATCTATTTACTGTGGAATGACAGGTCATGCAGAGGATAAAGGGGTTCAGCTACCGCAGCAAGTAACAGTTGAATCGTTGTTGTCCTAATGCAGTAAAAGAGAGCAGGGGCGAGAGAGTAGGATTGTATCGGAATGAACAAGGGGGTTTTGCTTGCCTGGCACTTCTGAAGATAA
>NW_021261496.1:0-1168 GCF_002162155.2 Triticum dicoccoides
CCCTACGAGAACGCCATCCATAGCACTCACGCTTATCTTGCGTATTTTAAGGTATCCACTTTCACTTGTCTATGAACTGATATAAGCAACCCAGAAGTCCTTTACCGCGGACACGGCTATTCGAATAGATGATGTTAACCCTGCAGGGGTGTACTTCTTCATACATGTTTCCACCACTTAGCGTCTGCACACGACATGTGCTCGGCAGACTTCAAGCGAAAGCCGACGTGGGTGTAGACCACGACCTACCTAAACACTCAAGTCTCTAGTCCAGGTTTATCGCCTATTCGGGTTCCATCCATGAGGAGATCCGGCCGGAGTTTCGCTCACAGCCCCAAACGATGTGAACAGGGTTCCCGAGATACCAAACGGGCATCCGATACACCGTGCCACGTACCTACCGCATCACAGCCCACCCCTACGGTCAGCGCTGTCCACGGCCTCCAGTAGGCTACAAACACCAGAAACTACTTGCAACTCCTGGACAGAGGACTAGGGTGAATAAGAAGTCGAGCGGGGTCATATTTCAGGGCCCAATGTATGGTAGTAGCTGAATCATGGATCACAAACACAGAACTCAGTTCCTGAGGACGGCTGCAATGAGACAACCCACCATGTACTCCTACATGGCCTCTCACCGCTACCTTTACCAAAACGTGTTCACACACTTAGCTCACACACAGTAGGACATGTTCACACACCTCTGATTCATCCCGGATGAATCAGACCTGACACAACTCTAAGCAGTAGCAGGCATGACAAGCAAGCATGAATGAGTAGGCACAATAGGGCTCAAACAACTCCTACTCATGCTAGTGGGTTTCATCTATTTACTGTGGCAATGACAGGTCATGCAAAGGATGAAGGGGTTCAGCTACCGCAGCAAGTAACAAATATGTCGTTGTTGTCCTAATGCAGTAAAAGAGAGCAGGAGCGAGAGAGTGGGATTTTATCGGAATGAACAAGGGGGTTTTGCTTGCCTGGCACTTCTGAAGATAACATTGAGTCTTCATCAGTGTCAACGATCACATCATCGGTATCACGTCTATCGAGAGGGGACAAATACCGGCAACACAGAAGGGAACACAATCAATGCAATGCACAATATGATGCATGATCATGACATGGCAAAATGAATGTGTTTTGGGCTAATGCAACTAGCAACAGA
>NW_021261497.1:0-1750 GCF_002162155.2 Triticum dicoccoides
AAATTGGCTCAATGGCCTTGGGCACACAAAGAATGAGAGGGAGCAGAGGAGGAAAATGTGGCTTACATATGCCAGACGTCGGACTGACCGCTGGATAAGGAGAGATCCCATACATTGATAAATCTAGTCGGGGTTGTAGATATGGCGGTAGAAACCATTGGAGATGGGCATCTTCACATATGTAGGGATGCTGATGTTGTGCTCTGCAATTAGACTAGTTGCAGTAAATAAGCAGTGGTACTAACAAGGAAAGCGATGATGAACTTGACAGCAACAACAAAAAAGTTGAACAACTCAAACAAAATTTGTTCCGATTCTACCGAAGGAGGCAAAACAAATTCAAATAAACATGGTGAGCAGCGTGAGAGAGAACATGTTGTTCAAGTTTAACCCACTCATCCAACATCCTATTGACTGCGAATTCAGGACATTTAGATATGGATCAATAAATACGAATAAGACAATGAACCACAACGCTGGATAACACTTAAGTTAGCTCACTCATGTATAGGCACCATTCTGCAACCCCTCCAAACAATAGGTGACTTTAATCTCCAAAAAAAGTTTGATGGCTCTGCCTACTTTCTTTGTACTTGGACGATTTCTAACAAAGAAACGCTGATTATTATGTTTCCTCCATCAATACCAAGATTTCTAAAAGTCAGTTTTTTTCATAAAGCTATTACTCCCATCTTTCCCCCATCTTCTTTTCATATTTACACATTACACCCACATACAATGCATCAGGCCAACAGAAAACACAAAAAGGTATGATTTTATTTGGTTCCCCAATACAACAAAAATAAAGACAGTTAAGGCATCATCCAGAAGCCTTGAATTGTCAACATGAAACTTAAACATGTCATCCTAGTGTCCATTAACTAATCTCTTCAAAATATGATCAAGTACATGTAGCAATAACAGGGTATTGTTCAATTAACTGAGCAGACACAGTGAGAGATTATTGCATGGCTAAACAAAATAGAAAGCAGAGTTTATTAGCAACATCAACTATCACAAAGCATTTATGGCTATATGACTGCCCCACAAGATGGATATGCCTCAATCAACAAATATTGGTATTTAAATAAGTATAAACAATTTAAAAAATCATCAGCGTGAAAAGGAAGACAATGCAACTAGACATCCCATCCACAGGTAGTGTTTGCCATACAAAATGACAAGTGTAAACCTATATTGTGTAGTAGTTTATTTAAGACAAAGATTATGTTGTTTTCCTGATTTCCAGCATTACATGAAGGCTAGCATATAGATACACTGCATATCAGAAAACCTAATTCCAGAATGGTATCTAGTGTGTGAGAGCTCAATGCAAAGGGAGAAAAACACAATTTTTTTGGTTGCTGGAGACCAGAAAAACTGACCTTGCGGTTGGATGCAAGTGTCATGGGCATTGACCTAGCCCTAGGAATCAAACAATCAAGAGAAAGGCATCACACATAGCACGAGACTCATGTATATCACGATAGCCAAAAACCAGAGAACTTTGCCATGGCACGATGGCCAGCATGAGATTCACCACGGTTCAGTGGCATTGCACACAAGCACACGCATGAGAGAGCAGAGCGGAGAGGGGCTTACCTATGCCGGAGTGGAAGAAGAAGCGCAGGGGGTTGGTGGAGGCGATGCAAAACACAACATAGGAACCCCCTCCTCCTCTCTCGGTGCTCGTTGTGCTTGTCATCCTTGTAAGCCAGCCTATGGACGGCGTATCTCTTGTGCACCCATG
>NW_021261498.1:0-1888 GCF_002162155.2 Triticum dicoccoides
ATTACTTTGGTACCTCCCTGCTAAACTTATAGCAAGGCACACATCAGGTCTGGTACACAGCATTGCATACATGATAGAGCCTATGGCTGATGCATAGGGAACATCTTTCATATTCTCTCTATCTTCTGCAGTGGTCGGGCATTGAGTCTTACTCAATTTCACACCTTGTAACACAGGCAAGAACCCTTTCTTCGCTTGATCCATTTTGAACTTCTTCAAAATTTTGTCAAGGTATGTGCTTTGTGAAAGTCCAATTAAGCGTCTTGATCTATCTCTATAGATCTTAATGCCTAATATGTAAGCGGCTTCACCGAGGTCTTTCATTGAAAAACTTTTATTCAAGTATCCCTTTATGCTATCCAGAAATTCTATATCATTTCCAATCAGTAATATGTCATCCACATATAATATCAGAAATGCTACAGAGCTCCCACTCACTTTCTTGTAAATACAGGCTTCTCCGAAAGTCTGTATAAAACCAAATGATTTGATCACACTATCAAAACGTTTATTCCAACTCCGAGAGGCTTGCACCAGTCCATAAATGGATCGCTGGAGCTTGCACACTTTGTTAGCTCCCTTTGGATCGACAAAACCTTCTGGTTGCATCATATACAACTCTTCTTCCAGAAATCCATTCAGGAATGCAGTTTTGACATCCATTTGCCAAATTTCATAATCATAAAATGCGGCAATTGCTAACATGATTCGGACGGACTTAAGCATCGCTACGGGTGAAAAGGTCTCATCGTAGTCAATTCCTTGAACTTGCCAAAAACCTTTTGCGACAAGTCGAGCTTTGTAGACAGTAACATTACCATCAGCGTCAGTCTTCTTCTTAAAAATCCATTTATTCTCAATTGCTTGCCGATCATCGGGCAAGTCAACCAAAGTCCATACTTTGTTCTCATACATGGATCCCATCTCAGATTTCATGGCTTCAAGCCACTTTATGGAATTTGGGCTCACCATCGCTTCTTCATAGTTCGTAGGTTCATCATGATCTAGTAGCATGACCTCCAGAACAGGATTACCGTACCACTCTGGTGCGGATCTTACTCTGGTTGATCTACGCGGTTCAGTAGTATCTTGATCTGAAGTTTCATTATCATTATCATTGGCTTCCTCACTAACTGGTGTAGGTGTCACTGAAACAGTTTTCTGTGATGAACTACTTTCTAGTAAGGGAGCAGGTACAGTTACCTCGTCAAGTTCTACTTTCCTCCCACTCACTTCTTTCGAGAGAAACTCCTTCTCTAGAAATGATCCATTCTTAGCAACGAATGTTTTGCCTTCGGATCTGTGATAGAAGGTGTACCCAACAGTTTCCTTTGGGTATCCTATGAAGACACATTTCTCCGATTTGGGTTCGAGCTTATCAGGTTGAAGCTTTTTCACATAAGCATCGCAGCCCCAAACTTTAAGAAACGACAGCTTTGGTTTCTTGCCAAACCACAGTTCATAAGGCGTCGTCTCAACGGATTTTGATGGTGCCCTATTTAACGTGAATGCGGCCGTCTCTAAAGCATATCCCCAAAATGATAGCGGTAAATCAGTAAGAGACATCATAGATCGCACCATATCTAGTAAAGTACGATTACGACGTTCGGACACACCATTACGCTGTGGTGTTCCGGGTGGCGTGAGTTGCGAAACTATTCCACAGTTTTTCAAATGTACACCAAACTCGTAACTCAAATATTCTCCTCCACGATCAGATCGTAGAAACTTTATTTTCTTGTTACGATGATTTTCAACTTCACTCTGAAATTCTTTGAACTTTTCAAATGTTTCAGACTTATGTTTCATTAAGTAAATATACCCATATCTGCTTAAATCATCTGTGAAGGTGAGAAAATAACGATATCCGCCACGAGCCTCAATATTC
>NW_021261499.1:0-2077 GCF_002162155.2 Triticum dicoccoides
TCACTAGGGACATATTGTGGTCTATGTATTCACACGTGTATTACGATTTCCGGATAATACAGTTATAGCATGAATAAAAGACTATTATCATGAACAAAGAAATATAATAATAACTTATTTATTATTGCCTCTAGGGCATATTTCCAACAGTCTCCCACTTGCACTAGAGTCAATAATCTAGTTCACATCGCCATGTGATTAACACTCACAGGTCACATCACCATGTGACTAATACCCAAGAGTTTACTAGAGTCAGTAGTCTAGTTCACATCACTATGTGATTAACACTCAATGAGTTTTATGTTTGATCATGTTGCTTGTGAGAGAGGTTTTAGTCAACGGGTCTGAACCTTTCAGATCCGTGTTTGCTTTACAAATCTCTATGTCATCTCCTAGATGCAGCTACCACGCTCTATTTGGAGCTATTCCAAACAACTGTTCTACTTGGAGCTATTCTAAATTATTGCTCCATTATATGTATCCGGTCTCTCTACTCAGAGCTATCCGGATAGGTGTCAAGCTTGCATCGATGTAACCTTTACGACGAACTCTTTTACCACCTCCATAATCGAGAAAATTCCTTAGTCCACTAGTTACTAAGGATATCTTTGACCGCTGTCCTGTGAGCCATTCTTGGATCACTCTTGTACCCCTTGACTGACTCACGGCAAGGCACACTTCAGGTGCGGTACACAGCATAGCATACTGAAGAGCCTACGTCTTAAGCATAGGGGACGACCTTCGTCCTTTCTCTCTATTCTGCCGTGGTCGAGCTTTAAGTCTTAACTTCGTACCTTACAACTCAGGCAAGAACTCCTTCTTTGACTGGTCCATCTTGAACACCTTCAAGATCATGTCAAGGTATGTGCTCATTTGAAAGTATTATTAAGCATTTTGATCTATCCTTATAGATCTTGATGCTCAATGTTCAAGTAGCTTAATCCAGGCTTTCCATTGAAAAACACTTTCAAAATAACCCTATATGCTTTCCAGAAATTCTACGTCATTTCTGATCAAAAATATGTCAACAACATATACTCATCAGAAATTCTATAGTGCTCCCACTCACTTCTTTGGAAATACAAGTTTCTCACAAACTTTGTATAGACCCAAAATCTTTGATCATCTTATCAAAGCGTACATTCCAACTCCGAGATGCCTACTCCAGTCCTTAGAAGGATCGCTGGAGCCAGCATACCTTTTAGCATCCTTAGGATCGACAAAACCTTTCTGATTGTATCGCATACAACCTTTCCTTACGACTGGTAAGGAAACTCGTTTTGACATCCATCTGCCAGATTTCATAAATGCAGCTTGTGCTAACGTGATTCTGACGGACTTTAAGCATCGCTACGGATGAGAAAATCTCATCGTAGTCAACTCCTTGAACTTGTGAAAAAACTCTTCGCCACAAGTCGAGCTTCATGGACGGTGACATTACCATCCACGTCCGTCTTCTTCTTAAAGATCCATTTATCTCAATGGCTTGCCGATCATCGGGCAAGTCCACCAAAGTCCATGCTTTGTTCTGATACATGGATCCTATCTCGGATTTCATGGCTTCTAACCATTTGTTGGAATTTGGGCCCACCGTCGCTTCTCCATAGCTCGTAGGTTCATTGTTGTTTAGCAACATGACCTTCAGGATCACCTTACCACTCCGAAGTAGTACGTGTCCTTGTCGTCCTACGAGGTTTGGTAGTGACTTGATCCGAAGTTTCATGATCAATATCATAAGCTTCCACTTCAATTGGTGTAGGTGCCACAGGAACAACTTCCTGTGCCCTGCCACACACTAGTTGAAGAGACGGTTCAATAACCTCATCAAGTCTCCACCATCCTCCCACTCAATTCTTTCGAGAGAAACTTTTCCTCGAGAAAGGACCCGATTCTAGAAACAATCCATATTGCTTTCGGATCTGAATTAGGAGGTATACCCAACTGTTTTGGGTTTCCTATGAAGATGCATTTTATCCGCTTTGGGTTCGAGCTTATCAACCTGAAACTTTTTCATATAAGCATCGCAGCCCCAAACTTTTAAGAAACGACAACTTAGGTTTCTCTAAACCATAATTCA
>NW_021261500.1:0-1620 GCF_002162155.2 Triticum dicoccoides
TCCCGCGTGACTCGTGGGATATGACCTAGTTTGTACTCCTTCCGGAGGTGTAGAAAAATAATGTATAGGAGCTTGGAATGCCTCCGATGAGATGTAATCCTCTTTCACCGTAATAGTACTTTGTTTGGTCTTGTACTAAACCCTGTATGGTGTGTATGACGATGGAATAAAGAAACAGTTTCTGTATCTACCATGTCATACGGATGATCATCTTGCATTTCGAGTTATTCCTTACATTATGAATCCTATGTCGGAATTTTACCATCCTGACTAAATTATTGTCTTGTCTACCTAGGATGGTCAACACGCGCGCTAACCCTGCTTCCCAAGAGCAGGCCGAAGGCAGTGAAGCCAGGGATGCAAATCTGCCTCATCCTCCTTCACTAGCCGAGGTTATGATGGAAGCTGAGAGAAACAAGCGGGAGACAAACCGTTTGTTGGAGCGTATTGAACAGAATACAGCACACCATCAGAGGGCTAACGTGGTGTCACTCAGTGATTTTATCAAATTGCATCCACCCACGTTCCACCACTCCGTCGAGCCTCTCGACGCTGATGACTGGCTTCGCAGTATCTCTCACAAACTGCGTTCCGCGCTGGTAGCAGAGGCTGACAAGGTCACCTTTGCTGCATATCATCTTGAAGGCCCCGCCAGCCTATGGTGGGAGAATTATGGAGCTATGCGCCCAGCGGGCCATGTCACAACTTGGGCTGAGTTCAGCGAGGCTTTCCGTGAACATCACATTCCGGAGGGTCTCATGGACCGTAAACGTGAAGAATTTTGCAGTTTCATCCAAGGCCGACTTTCTGTGGATGCCTATAGCAGGGAGTTTGGTAATCTTGCCCGATATGCAACTGAGGAAGTGTCTACTGACGCCAAGAAGCAAGCAAGGTTCCGTAAGGGCCTTAGTCCTGAGCTTCGCCGTGACCTCCGTCTCCATGAGTGCACATCTTTTTCGAAACTTGTCAACAAAGCCATCAGTGCTGAAACTGGTCAGACTGACTATGACGCAACACGCAAGCATGGACGTGACACGGGTTCCTCATCCGGTGCTGGTCCTCAGAAGCGCCGCGTGTGGGTACCCAACACCGCCCTGCCACCCAGGTTTACACCGAGGCCATCCTTCCAGGCGCCTCGCCCCATTCAACAGTCTGCTCCGGCCAAGCCCTATGGAGGTCCAACCAATAATGTTCCTCCACGTACCAGTTCCGTGACTTGTTTCAAGTGTGGGGAATCTGGTCACTATATGCGTGAATGCCCCCAGACCAACCCCAATCAATCTGCTAAAGCTGTTGGCCGTGGCAAGCCGACAGGAAAAATATTCCACGCCAAGCCGGTCACCGCTTCACGTGGCCATGTCAACTGTGTCTCTGCCGAAGAAGCTCAAGAGGATCCCAACGTCGTTCTCGGTACGCTTCTTGTTAACTGCCACCCGGCATCTGTTCTTTTCGATACAGGAGCCTCTCATTCTTTTATATCTGAAAATTATGCTCGTTTGCATAACGTTGCATTCTGTGACATGCCATCCACTATGGAAATCTCTACCCCTGGGTCTAGATGGCAGACCTCTAGGGTAAGTTATGGAAATGAGATCCAAGTCGACAGACTTGTTTTCCTTG
>NW_021261501.1:0-11428 GCF_002162155.2 Triticum dicoccoides
CCTAGGTTAAATATGTCATTTTGGAGCTAATTAAGCTTATTATGTCATTTTGGAGCTAGCTAAGCATGTGAAGTCATTTAGGAGCTAAACTATGTCATTTCTTAAGCATATGATGTCATTTTAGAGCTAGTTAAGCATATTAACTAATTTTGGAGGAAAAGATTCTAAGTATAGGTTATTTTTAAACTAGCTAAGCATATTAAGTCATTTTGGAGGGAAAAATGCTAAGTATCGGTCATTTTAGAGCGATCCTAGGTTAAATAGGTCATTTTGGAGCTAATTAAGCTTATTATGTAATTTTGAGCTAGCTAAGCATATTAAGTCATTTTGGAGGAAAAAATGCTAAGTATAGGTCATTTTAGAGCTAGCCTGGGTTGAATAGGTCATTTTGAAGCTAAGTAAGGTTATTATGTCATTTTGGAGCTAGCTAAGCGTATGAAGTCATTTAGGACCTAAAATATGTCATTTCTTAAGCCTACTATATCATTTTAGAGCTAGCTAAGCATATTAAGTCTTTTTTGAGGAAAAGATGCTAAGTATAGGTCATTTTAGAGCTATCCTAGGTTAAATAGGTCATTTTTATGCTAGCTAAGCATATTAAGTCATTTTGGAGGAAAAATGCTAAGTATAAGTCATTTTAGAGCTATCCTGGGTGAAATATGTCATTTTGGAGCTAATTAAGCTTATTATGTCAGTTTGGAGCTAGCTAAGCATGTGAAGTCATTTAGGAGCTAAACTATGTCATTTCTTAAGCATATTATGTCATTTTAGAGCTAGTTAAGCATATTAACTAATTTTGGAGGAAAAGATTCTAAGTATAGGTCATTTTTAAGCTAGCTTAGCATATTAAGTCATTTTGAAGGAAAAAATGCTAAGTATAGGTCATTTTAGAGCTATCCTAGGTCAAATAGGTCATTTTCGAGCTAATTAAGCTTATTATGTAATTTTTGAGCTAGCTAAGCATATTAAGTCATTTTGGAGGAAAAAATGCCAAGTATAGGTCATTTTAGAGCTAGCCTGGGTTGAATAGGTCATTTTGAAGCTAAGTAAGGTTATTATGTCATTTTGGAGCTAGCTAAGCATATGAAGTCATTTAGGACCTAAAATATGTCATTTCTTAAGCATACTATATCATTTTAGAGCTAGCTAAGCATATTAAGTCTTTTTTGAGGAAAAGATGCTAAGTATAGGTCATTTTAGAGCTATCCTAGGTTAAATAGGTCATTTTTATGCTAGCTAAGCATATTAAGTCATTTTGGAGGAAAAATGCTAAGTATAGGTCATTTTAGAGCTATCCTAGGTTAAATATGTCATTTTGGAGCTAATTAAGCTTATTATGTCATTTTGGAGCTAGCTAAGCATGTGAAGTCATTTAGGAGCTAAACTATGTCATTTCTTAAGCATATGATGTCATTTTAGAGCTAGTTAAGCATATTAACTAATTTTGGAGGAAAAGATTCTAAGTATAGGTTATTTTTGAACTAGCTAAGCATATTAAGTCATTTTGGAGGGAAAAATGCTAAGTATAGGTCATTTTAGAGCGATCCTAGGTTAAATAGGTCATTTTGGAGCTAATTAAGCTTATTATGTAATTTTGAGCTAGCTAAGCATATTAAGTCATTTTGGAGGAAAAATGCTAAGTATAGGTCATTTTAGAGCTAGCCTGGGTTGAATAGGTCATTTTGAAGCTAAGTAAGGTTATTATGTCATTTTGGAGCTAGCTAAGCATATGAAGTCATTTAGGACCTAAAATATGTCATTTCTTAAGCATACTATATCATTTTAGAGCTAGCTAAGCATATTAAGTCTTTTTTGAGGAAAAGATGCTAAGTATAGGTCATTTTAGAGCTATCCTAGGTTAAATAGGTCATTTTTATGCTAGCTAAGCATATTAAGTCATTTTGGAGGAAAAATGCTAAGTATAAGTCATTTTAGAGCTATCCTAGGTGAAATATGTCATTTTGGAGCTAATTAAGCTTATTATGTCATTTTGGAGCTAGCTAAGCATGTGAAGTCATTTAGGAGCTAAACTATGTCATTTCTTAAGCATATTACGTCATTTTAGAGCTAGTTAAGCATATTAACTAAATTTGGAGGAAAAGATTCTAAGTATAGGTCATTTTTAAGCTAGCTAAGCATATTAAGTCATTTTGAAGGAAAAAATGCTAAGTATAGGTCATTTTAGAGCTATCCTAGGTTAGATAGGTCATTTTCGAGCTAATTAAGCTTATTATGTAATTTTTGAGCTAGCTAAGCATATTAAGTCATTTTGGAGGAAAAAATGCCAAGTATAGGTCATTTTAGAGCTAGCCTGGGTTGAATAGGTCATTTTGAAGCTAAGTAAGGTTATTATGTCATTTTGGAGCTAGCTAAGCATATGAAGTCATTTAGGACCTAAAATATGTCATTTCTTAAGCATACTATATCATTTTAGAGCTAGCTAAGCATATTAAGTCTTTTTTGAGGAAAAGATGCTAAGTATAGGTCATTTTAGAGCTATCCTAGGTTAAATAGGTCATTTTTATGCTAGCTA
Organism: Triticum dicoccoides; assembly: GCF_002162155.2. Taxonomy (NCBI): domain Eukaryota; kingdom Viridiplantae; phylum Streptophyta; class Magnoliopsida; order Poales; family Poaceae; genus Triticum; species Triticum dicoccoides. The sequence continues at coordinate 2,534 of NW_021261501.1, forward strand.
AGCATATTAAGTCATTTTGAGGAAAAATGCTAAGTATAGGTCATTTTAGAGATATCCTAGGTTAAATATGTCATTTGGAGCTAATTAAGCTTATTATGTCATTTTGGAGCTAGCTAAGCATGTGAAGTCATTTAGGAGCTAAACTATGTCATTTCTTAAGTATATTATGTCATTTTAGAGCTAGTTAAGCATATTAACTAATTTTGGAGGAAAAGATTCTAAGTATAGGTCATTTTTAAGCTAGCTAAGCATATTAAGTCATTTTGAAGGAAAAAATGCCAAGTATAGGTCATTTTAGAGCTATCCTAGGTTAAATAGGTCATTTTGGAGCTAATTAAGCTTATTATGCAATTTTTGAGCTAGCTAAGCATATTAAGTCATTTTGGAGGAAAAAATGCTAAGTATAGGTCATTTTAGAGCTAGCCTGGGTTGAATAGGTCATTTTGAAGCTAAGTAAGGTTATTATGTCATTTTGGAGCTAGCTAAGCATATGAAGTCATTTAGGACCTAAAATATGTCATTTCTTAAGCATACTATATCATTTTAGAGCTAGCTTAGCATATTAAGTCTTTTTTGAGGAAAAGATGCTAAGTATAGGTCATTTTAGAGCTATCCTAGGTTAAATAGGTCATTTTTATGCTAGCTAAGCATATTAAGTCATTTTGGAGGAAAAATGCTAAGTATAGGTCATTTTACAGCTATCCTAGGTTAAATATGTCATTTTGGAGCTAATTAAGCTTATTATGTCATTTTGGAGCTAGCTAAGCATGTGAAGTCATTTAGGAGCTAAACTATGTCATTTCTTAAGCATATGATGTCATTTTAGAGCTAGTTAAGCATATTAACTAATTTTGGAGGAAAAGATTCTAAGTATAGGTTATTTTTAAACTAGCTAAGCATATTAAGTCATTTTGGAGGGAAAAATGCTAAGTATCGGTCATTTTAGAGCGATCCTAGGTTAAATAGGTCATTTTGGAGCTAATTAAGCTTATTATGTAATTTTGAGCTAGCTAAGCATATTAAGTCATTTTGGAGGAAAAAATGCTAAGTATAGGTCATTTTAGAGCTAGCCTGGGTTGAATAGGTCATTTTGAAGCTAAGTAAGGTTATTATGTCATTTTGGAGCTAGCTAAGCATATGAAGTCATTTAGGACCTAAAATATGTCATTTCTTAAGCATATTATATCATTTTAGAGCTAGCTAAGCATATTAAGTCTTTTTTGAGGAAAAGATGCTAAGTATAGGTCATTTTAGAGCTATCCTAGGTTAAATAGGTCATTTTTATGCTAGCTAAGCATATTAAGTCATTTTGGAGGAAAAATGCTAAGTATAGGTCATTTTAGAGCTATCCTAGGTTAAATATGTCATTTTGGAGCTAATTAAGCTTATTATGTCATTTTGGAGCTAGCTAAGCATGTGAAGTCATTTAGGAGCTAAACTATGTCATTTCTTAAGCATATGATGTCATTTTAGAGCTAGTTAAGCATATTAACTAATTTTGGAGGAAAAGATTCTAAGTATAGGTTATTTTTAAACTAGCTAAGCATATTAAGTCATTTTGGAGGGAAAAATGCTAAGTATCGGTCATTTTAGAGCGATCCTAGGTTAAATAGGTCATTTTGGAGCTAATTAAGCTTATTATGTAATTTTGAGCTAGCTAAGCATATTAAGTCATTTTGGAGGAAAAAATGCTAAGTATAGGTCATTTTAGAGCTAGCCTGGGTTGAATAGGTCATTTTGAAGCTAAGTAAGGTTATTATGTCATTTTGGAGCTAGCTAAGCATATGAAGTCATTTAGGACCTAAAATATGTCATTTCTTAAGCATACTATATCATTTTAGAGCTAGCTAAGTATATTAAGTCTTTTTTGAGGAAAAGATGCTAAGTATAGGTCATTTTAGAGCTATCCTAGGTTAAATAGGTCATTTTTATGCTAGCTAAGCATATTAAGTCATTTTGGAGGAAAAATGCTAAGTATAAGTCATTTTAGAGCTATCCTGGGTGAAATATGTCATTTTGGAGCTAATTAAGCTTATTATGTCATTTTGGCGCTAGCTAAGCATGTGAAGTCATTTAGGAGCTAAACTATGTCATTTCTTAAGCATATTATGTCATTTTAGAGCTAGTTAAGCATATTAACTAATTTTGGAGGAAAAGATTCTAAGTATAGGTCATTTTTAAGCTAGCTAAGCATATTAAGTCATTTTGAAGGAAAAAATGCTAAGTATAGGTCATTTTAGAGCTATCCTAGGTCAAATAGGTCATTTTCGAGCTAATTAAGCTTATTATGTAATTTTTGAGCTAGCTAAGCATATTAAGTCATTTTGGAGGAAAAAATGCCAAGTATAGGTCATTTTAGAGCTAGCCTGGGTTGAATAGGTCATTTTGAAGGTAAGTAAGGTTATTATGTCATTTTGGAGCTAGCTAAGCATATGAAGTCATTTAGGACCTAAAATATGTCATTTCTTAAGCATACTATATCATTTTAGAGCTAGCTAAGCATATTAAGTCTTTTTTGAGGAAAAGATGCTAAGTATAGGTCATTTTAGAGCTATCCTAGGTTAAATAGGTCATTTTTATGCTAGCTAAGCATATTAAGTCATTTTGGAGGAAAAATGCTAAGTATAGGTCATTTTAGAGCTATCCTAGGTTAAATATGTCATTTTGGAGCTAATTAAGCTTATTATGTCATTTTGGAGCTAGCTAAGCATGTGAAGTCATTTAGGAGCTAAACTATGTCATTTCTTAAGCATATGATGTCATTTTAGAGCTAGTTAAGCATATTAACTAATTTTGGAGGAAAAGATTCTAAGTATAGGTTATTTTTAAACTAGCTAAGCATATTAAGTCATTTTGGAGGGAAAAATGCTAAGTATAGGTCATTTTAGAGCGATCCTAGGTTAAATAGGTCATTTTGGAGCTAATTAAGCTTATTATGTAATTTTGAGCTAGCTAAGCATATTAAGTCATTTTGGAGGAAAAAATGCTAAGTATAGGTCATTTTAGAGCTAGCCTGGGTTGAATAGGTCATTTTGAAGCTAAGTAAGGTTATTATGTCATTTTGGAGCTAGCTAAGCATATGAAGTCATTTAGGACCTAAAATATGTCATTTCTTAAGCATACTATATCATTTTAGAGCTAGCTAAGCATATTAAGCCTTTTTTGAGGAAAAGATGCTAAGTATAGGTCATTTTAGAGCTATCCTAGGTTAAATAGGTCATTTTTATGCTAGCTAAGCATATTAAGTCATTTTGGAGGAAAAATGCTAAGTATAAGTCATTTTAGAGCTATCCTAGGTGAAATATGTCATTTTGGAGCTAATTAAGCTTATTATGTCATTTTGGAGCTAGCTAAGCATGTGAAGTCATTTAGGAGCTAAACTATGTCATTTCTTAAGCATATTATGTCATTTTAGAGCTAGTTAAGCACATTAACTAATTTTGGAGGAAAAGATTCTAAGTATAGGTCATTTTTAAGCTAGCTAAGCATATTAAGTCATTTTGAAGGAAAAAATGCTAAGTATAGGTCATTTTAGAGCTATCCTAGGTTAAATAGGTCATTTTGGAGCTAATTAAGCTTATTATGTAATTTTTGAGCTAGCTAAGCATATTAAGTCATTTTGGAGGAAAAAATGCCAAGTATAGGTCATTTTAGAGCTAGCCTGGGTTGAATAGGTCATTTTGAAGCTAAGTAAGGTTATTATGTCATTTTGGAGCTAGCTAAGCATATGAAGTCATTTAGGACCTAAAATATGTCATTTCTTAAGCATACTATATCATTTTAGAGCTAGCTAAGCATATTAAGTCTTTTTTGAGGAAAAGATGCTAAGTATAGGTCATTTTAGAGCTATCCTAGGTTAAATAGGTCATTTTTATGCTAGCTAAGCATATTAAGTCATTTTGAGGAAAAATGCTAAGTATAGGTCATTTTAGAGATATCCTAGGTTAAATATGTCATTTGGAGCTAATTAAGCTTATTATGTCATTTTGGAGCTAGCTAAGCATGTGAAGTCATTTAGGAGCTAAACTATGTCATTTCTTAAGTATATTATGTCATTTTAGAGCTAGTTAAGCATATTAACTAATTTAGGAGGAAAAGATTCTAAGTATATGTAATTTTTAAGCTAGCTAAGCATATTAAGTCATTTTGAAGGAAAAAATGCTAGGTATAGGTCATTTTAGAGCTATCCTAGGTTAAATAGGTCATTTTGGAGCTAATTAAGCTTATTATGTCATTTTGGAGCTAGCTAAGCATGTGAAGTCATTTAGGAGCTAAACTATGTCATTTCTTAAGTATATTATGTCATTTTAGAGCTAGTTAAGCATATTAACTAATTTTGGAGGAAAAGATTCTAAGTATAGGTCATTTTTAAGCTAGCTAAGCATATTAAGTCATTTTGAAGGAAAAAATGCTAAGTATAGGTCATTTTAGAGCTATCCTAGGTTAAATAGGTCATTTTGGAGCTAATTAAGCTTATTATGTAATTTTGAGCTAGCTAAGCATATTAAGTCATTTTGGAGGAAAAAAATGCTAAGTATAGGTCATTTTAGAGCTAGCCTGGGTTGAATAGGTCATTTTGAAGCTAAGTAAGGTTATTATGTCATTTTGGAGCTAGCTAAGCATATGAAGTCATTTAGGACCTAAAATATGTCATTTCTTAAGCATACTATATCATTTTAGAGCTAGCTAAGCATATTAAGTCTTTTTTGAGGAAAAGATGCTAAGTATAGGTCATTTTAGAGCTATCCTAGGTTAAATAGGTCATTTTTATGCTAGCTAAGCATATTAAGTCATTTTGGAGGAAAAATGCTAAGTATAAGTCATTTTAGAGCTATCCTAGGTGAAATATGTCATTTTGGAGCTAATAAAGCTTATTATATCATTTTGGAGCTAGCTAAGCATGTGAACTCATTTAGGAGCTAAACTATGTCATTTCTTAAGCATATTATGTCATTTTAGAGCTAGTTAAGCATATTAACTAATTTTGGAGGAAAAGATTCTAAGTATAGGTCATTTTTAAGCTAGCTAAGCATATTAAGTCATTTTGAAGGAAAAAATGCTAAGTATAGGTCATTTTAGAGCTATCCTAGGTTAAATAGGTCATTTTGGAGCTAATTAAGCTTATTATGTAATTTTTGAGCTAGCTAAGCATATTAAGTCATTTTGGAGGAAAAAATGCCAAGTATAGGTCATTTTAGAGCTAGCGTGGGTTGAATAGGTCATTTTGAAGCTAAGTAAGGTTATTATGTCATTTTGGAGCTAGCTAAGCATATGAAGTCATTTAGGACCTAAAATATGTCATTTCTTAAGCATACTATATCATTTTAGAGCTAGCTTAGCATATTAAGTCTTTTTTGAGGAAAAGATGCTAAGTATAGGTCATTTTAGAGCTATCCTAGGTTAAATAGGTCATTTTTATGCTAGCTAAGCATATTAAGTCATTTTGGAGGAAAAATGCTAAGTATAGGTCATTTTAGAGCTATGCTAGGTTAAATATGTCATTTTGGAGCTAATTAAGCTTATTATGTCATTTTGGAGCTAGCTAAGCATGTGAAGTTATTTAGGAGCTAAACTATGTCATTTCTTAAGCATATTATGTCATTTTAGAGCTAGTTAAGCATATTAACTAATTTTGGAGGAAAAGATTCTAAGTATAGGTCATTTTTAAGCTAGCTAAGCATATTAAGTCATTTTGAAGGAAAAAATGCTAAGTATAGGTCATTTTAGAGCTATCCTAGGTTAAATAGGTCATTTTCGAGCTAATTAAGCTTATTATGTAATTTTTGAGCTAGCTAAGCATATTAAGTCATTTTGGAGGAAAAAATGCCAAGTATAGGTCATTTTAGAGCTAGCCTGGGTTGAATAGGTCATTTTGAAGCTAAGTAAGGTTATTATGTCATTTTGGAGCTAGCTAAGCATATGAAGTCATTTAGGACCTAAAATATGTCATTTCTTAAGCATACTATATCATTTTTAGAGCTAGCTAAGCATATTAAGTCTTTTTTGAGGAAAAGATGCTAAGTATAGGTCATTTTAGAGCTATCCTAGGTTAAATAGGTCATTTTTATGCTAGCTAAGCATATTAAGTCATTTTGGAGGAAAAATGCTAAGTATAGGTCATTTTAGAGCTATCCTAGGTTAAATATGTCATTTTGGAGCTAATTAAGCTTATTATGTCATTTTGGAGCTAGCTAAGCATGTGAAGTCATTTAGGAGCTAAACTATGTCATTTCTTAAGCATATGATGTCATTTTAGAGCTAGTTAAGCATATTAACTAATTTTGGAGGAAAAGATTCTAAGTATAGGTTATTTTTAAACTAGCTAAGCATATTAAGTCATTTTGGAGGGAAAAATGCTAAGTATAGGTCATTTTAGAGCGATCCTAGGTTAAATAGGTCATTTTGGAGCTAATTAAGCTTATTATGTAATTTTGAGCTAGCTAAGCATATTAAGTCATTTTGGAGGAAAAAATGCTAAGTATAGGTCATTTTGAAGCTAAGTAAGGTTATTATGTCATTTTGGAGCTAGCTAAGCATATGAAGTCATTTAGGACCTAAAATATGTCATTTCTTAAGCATACTATATCATTTTAGAGCTAGCTAAGCATATTAAGTCTTTTTTGAGGAAAAGATGCTAAGTATAGGTCATTTTAGAGCTATCCTAGGTTAAATAGGTCATTTTTATGCTAGCTAAGCATATTAAGTCATTTTGGAGGAAAAATGCTAAGTATAAGTCATTTTAGAGCTATCCTAGGTGAAATATGTCATTTTGGAGCTAATTAAGCTTATTATGTCATTTTGGAGCTAGCTAAGCATGTGAAGTCATTTAGGAGCTAAACTATGTCATTTCTTAAGAATATTATGTCATTTTAGAGCTAGTTAAGCACATTAACTAATTTTGGAGGAAAAGATTCTAAGTATAGGTCATTTTTAAGCAAGCTAAGCATATTAAGTCATTTTGAAGGAAAAAATGCTAAGTATAGGTCATTTTAGAGCTATCCTAGGTTAAATAGGTCATTTTCGAGCTAATTAAGCTTATTATGTAATTTTTGAGCTAGCTAAGCATATTAAGTCATTTTGGAGGAAAAAATGCCAAGTATAGGTCATTTTAGAGCTAGCCTGGGTTGAATAGGTCATTTTGAAGCTAAGTAAGGTTATTATGTCATTTTGGAGCTAGCTAAGCATATGAAGTCATTTAGGACCTAAAATATGTCATTTCTTAAGCATACTATATCATTTTAGAGCTAGCTAAGCATATTAAGTCTTTTTTGAGGAAAAGATGCTAAGTATAGGTCATTTTAGAGCTATCCTAGGTTAAATAGGTCATTTTTATGCTAGCTAAGCATATTAAGTCATTTTGAGGAAAAATGCTAAGTATAGGTCATTTTAGAGATATCCTAGGTTAAATATGTCATTTGGAGCTAATTAAGCTTATTATGTCATTTTGGAGCTAGCTAAGCATGTGAAGTCATTTAGGAGCTAAACTATGTCATTTCATAAGTATATTATGTCATTTTAGAGCTAGTTAAGCATATTAACTAATTTAGGAGGAAAAGATTCTAAGTATATGTCATTTTTAAGCTAGCTAAGCATATTAAGTCATTTTGAAGGAAAAAATGCTAAGTATAGGTCATTTTAGAGCTATCCTAGGTTAAATAGGTCATTTTGGAGCTAATTAAGCTTATTATGTCATTTTGGAGCTAGCTTAGCATGTGAAGTCATTTAGGAGCTAAACTATGTCATTTCTTAAGTATATTATGTCATTTTAGAGCTAGTTAAGCATATTAACTAATTTTGGAGGAAAAGATTCTAAGTATAGGTCATTTTTAAGCTAGCTAAGCATATTAAGTCATTTTGAAGGAAAAAATGCTAAGTATAGGTCATTTTAGAGCTATCCTAGGTTAAATAGGTCATTTTGGAGCTAATTAAGCTTATTATGTAATTTTTGAGCTAGCTAAGCATATTAAGTCATTTTGGAGGAAAAAATGCTAAGTATAGGTCATTTTAGAGCTAGCCTGGGTTGAATAGGTCATTTTGAAGCTAAGTAAGGTTATTATGTCATTTTGGAGCTAGCTAAGCATATGAAGTCATTTAGGACCTAAAATATGTCATTTCTTTAGCATACTATATCATTTTAGAGCTATCTTAGCATATTAAGTCTTTTTTGAGGAAAAGATGCTAAGTATAGGTCATTTTAGAGCTATCCTAGGTTAAATAGGTCATTTTTACGCTAGCTAAGCATATTAAGTCATTTTGCAGGAAAAATGCTAAGTATAGGTCATTTTAGAGCTATCCTAGGTTAAATATGTCATTTTGGAGCTAATTAAGCTTATTATGTCATTTTGGAGCTAGCTAAGCATGTGAAGTCATTTAGGAGCTAAACTATGTCATTTCTTAAGTATATTATGTCATTTTAGAGCTAGTTAAGCATATTAACTAATTTAGGAGGAAAAGATTCTAAGTATATGTCATTTTTAAGCTAGCTAAGCATATTAAGTCATTTTGAAGGAAAAATGCTAGGTATAGGTCATTTTAGAGCTATCCTAGGTTAAATAGGTCATTTTGGAGCTAATTAAGCTTATTATGTCATTTTGGAGCTAGCTAAGCATGTGAATTCATTTAGGAGCTAAACTATGTCATTTCTTAAGTATATTATGTCATTTTAGAGCTAGTTAAGCATATTAACTAATTTTGGAGGAAAAGATTCTAAGTATAGGTCATTTTTAAGCTAGCTAAGCATATTAAGTCATTTTGAAGGAAAAAATGCTAAGTATAGGTCATTTTAGAGCTATCCTAGGTTAAATAGGTCATTTTGGAGCTAATTAAGCTTATTATGTAATTTTTGAGCTAGCTAAGCATATTAAGTCATTTTGGAGGAAAAAATGCTAAGTATAG
>NW_021261502.1:0-1634 GCF_002162155.2 Triticum dicoccoides
AGAGAGAGAAGAGAGAGGTAAGCCCAGCCAGGCCTCTGGCCATTTCCTCTCCACTTGGGCCGACCCAACCGGCCTCTCCAGCCGCAGCCCACCTAACCCTCCTACCTAAGCCGGCCCAAGGCCCAGCCGCCTCTAACCCTAGCCCAGCCCCCACGCACCCCATCTCTCCCCTCGTTCCTCCTCCAGCGCCGCAGCCTCCTGCGCCCGATCCTCTCGCGGCCGCTCCCCTCGATCCCCTCGCCTCCCTCCTCTCGATCTCTCCCTCTCGCTCGCTCGTGCCCCTTCCACAGAGAAAGGGAGAGGAGCGAGACCCCTCCTCCCGAGTGCGCCTCCCATGTCGCGCCCCGTTCCATCAGCCCCCGCGCCCGGCCTCTGCAACACCACCGGGACGGCCAACTCCGGCGGCCCTCCGTCGCCTGCGGCCGTGCCTCCTCCTCCGCATCAGCCGGTTTCTCCCCTCGTTCCCGGCGCCAGCCGTCCCCGTCGCCCGAGCGCTCAAGGGCAGCAGCTCCTCGAGCTCGTCGCCACTGCCTCCCCTTGCTCCCGCGCTCCGCCCTCGCCGGAGGAGAGAGCCAGGCCGGAGCCCCGACCTCCTCGTCGCCCGTCGCGCCATCTCCTGCGCCCAGTCCGCCGCCGCTGCCTTCTTCCAGCGCCACCGCCCGCTTCTCTGCCGCCGCGTCATCGTCTTCAGGCACTCAAGAATGAGCTCGCCCGCACCTCGCCTGCGACTTCTCCGTGCCGGACCATCTCTGCCTCCGCCTCCCCTCGCCGTCCCCGTCCTCAAGTCCGGCGTGGTCGTCGCCCCTGCATCCGCCTCGAGCAGGAGGATGACCGCATGGCCACGCTCGTTGACCTCCATGGCCGCGGCTACCATCAGCCAACCACGCGGCTCGCCCCCTGCCTCGGCCCTCTTCGACCCTGCTCATGCCCCGAGCCTCTCGTTGCCAAGGAGCACGAGCTCCTTTGCCTCGCTGCCACGCCAACCGGAGTAGCAGCCCAGCCGGTCATCCCCTTTGGACGCGCCAAGTTTGAGTACATGGACCGCCAAGTTCCTCTACCGACGCCGTGTACGACTACATCCGAGGTGGATTTCGTCAAGTACCCCTTTGGATGCACCGAGTTCGACTACACGAAACCGCCAAGTACCACTACGATTGCGGACGCCAAGACCGGACCAACAAGTACCCCGATGACCGTCGAGACCGCCAAGTTCCACTATCGCCGACATGTACGACTACACCACGGTCACACGTGAACGACTACATGGATACGACAAGTTCCTCTCCGAAAAACGTGTACCACTACCGTCGACCCTCGAAGACCCCGTGGACCCCGAACATCTACGGATCATGAACACCTACTTCCACTACGCCCGAATACCGTGGATGCGACAAGTTCCTCTCCGGACATGTACGACTACCGTTGCCAAGATCGCGAGTACCTCTACCGTCGCCGTGAACAACTACTTCCCTCGACGACTCGAACCGCTCCGAAAACGCACGCTTCGAAGGTATAACCCCGAAACGACCGCCGTGGACCGAATGCACGTTGTATGAGATGCCCGTGTTTGCACCATGTCCGAATTGTTCCTTGCACGTTCGCCGTAAGCCATGCCACCATTATGTGGGACACCT
>NW_021261503.1:0-2714 GCF_002162155.2 Triticum dicoccoides
TAGAACCCTTCGTCTGGGCCGCATTTGTATATATTGAAGGTTTGCCGTGGCTTACAAGGAAGATGAGATCGTCCGAGAGGAGGAGAGATTGACCTCATCGTTTACAGGAGAAATAACAGAAGAAGGGATAGAAACAGATTACAATTCAAATGAGAATCTTATCCCTATACAACTGATTCTAACAGTCCAGAGGTATAGAACAGCCTACCGCAGGAGCTGGGGTGGGGGATGTGTAGAGTAGAAGGGATGGAGGAGGAGTGCCTACTGCTAGTCCACGGTGGTGGCGAGGGAGGCGCCGTCGGGCGTGGAGAAGAGCTCCTTGGCGGCACGGAGGGCCTTGAGGCGCTGGAGGCAGGCGGCGGCGTATGGCATAGGGTGCAATGGGCTTTTTCTGGCCCGAGAAGATTTCAGAGTGTAGGCAGTGTCTTCTCGCTCCAGTGCTCCAGGCCCAGACAATCGAACGCAAGCCTCCTTGTTGGGTCGGGGTGGTGGAAACGGATGGAAGAAACTTCACAAGTTTTTGTTTTGGAAAAAATGAGGGTAGAAACCACACCTTTTAGAAATACTCAGTTGTCAAACGTAGCCTAAAGGAACTGGTTGAGTAAATTGCATAAAACCACCACTTTGAGGGCTAGGTTTGCGAAAAACACTAGGATACAGATTCACTGCAGAAAGCACCACGTCTAGCGTAATTGTTTTGCAAAAACCACTGATCGGCGGTTAAGTGAGTTTATGACAGGTGGGGCCCGTTTTTCACCTGCGTGGCACTCCAGGCCGTCCCGACAGCCGGCAGATGGCGTTAGACGGTGTCGTTGCCGCCGTTCGGTCCTAGCAGTCAAAAGCCTGAACCATTGCCACTTCTCCACCACTCTGCTTGCTCGCTCCTCGCTCGTGCATCTCTCGCTCTTGCTCTGTTCTTGGTCGCCGCATCCGTCGCCGCCGCGCCGTCCCGCCGCCGCAGCACCATGGTGTCGTGGAGTGATGGGTCGGATAGTAGCGAGCACACTGCGGAGTACATGAGATCAGCATCCGACGACGGCACCATTAATGTCAGTTATCAGAGTTAGGGTTAGGGTTTGATATTTGGGGATTTCTCGAATTAGCTTCTTTTCAAACTATGGACCAAATCTCTGTCATTCCTTTGCACTCCAGGTTCCTGCTAGCACCGAAGACTCAGATTTCGAGGGCCCTGATACATATATGTATGTTTTGTGCCATGGACACGGGAAGGCAGCAGTAAGGCGTGTTTCTTTCGAAGGGATTCACACTAGCAGGAGGTTTCTTTGTTGTGCAGAGAAGGTATGGTTCCAACTTAACTAATTGGAAGTTGTTGATTAACTTAACAGATCTGTCATTTGTTTGCCATGGACATGTAATGTGGCACTCCAGCAGACATTGTATTATATTGTGAAGTTTGGACAATGGATTCATTAATTGTTTACTCTGCCAGCATTGTTTATTCTGGTTCTGGCAACATTGTTTAGTTAGGTCATTTTGTTAACTCTGCCAGGTTAGCATATTTTAAGACAGAAGATGCATGGGTTAGCACACCAGCATTGTTTAGTTTGGATCTGGCAACATTGTTTAGTTAGGTCATTTTTTAACTCTGCCATGTTAGCTTATTTTAGGACAGAAGATTCATGGGTTAGCACACCAGCATTGTTTACTTAGTAGTTGTTTACTTTAGAGCAAACCATTGTTTTTTAGGATGTTTACTTTAGGACATGTTTAAATATTCTATCTTTAGCTTGCATGATATGAATTTTAGTATAAAGTAATCTAGCCTATCATTGTAAGTAAGTCACTGTTATGTAATTCATTTTGTTAATACTATTTTTTCAGGAAGGTAAAAACTGTGGACCGGTAGAATGGATTGATCCATCTTGGCCCAATACCCTTGAGAATGCATTGTCCAAGTTGTGGTCTATGTATGAACAGAGTAAGATGGACACGAATGAGGAATGTCTGATGCATTCATTTACTGTTCATGACCTGACACAAGAGAAGAAGAAACTCCAGGCCATCTATGAGAAGTTGGTTGAAGATGTCAATACACCTATGGATGCCCAGGAGCAGAGGGCAGTGATAGAAAGGAAAAATGCCGAAACAACCAAGTTGCAGGAGAAGTATGATACTGTGAAGAACATAGCAGCTGCTCAAGCTACTTTCACTAGGAACATGAAGTTGAAGCTAGCTGATGAGAGGAAGAATTTGCAGATCCACATTGATGAGCTCAAGAAGACAGTTGAAGAGAGCAATGTGAAGCTGGAGGGGATCAAGGCCATCATAAATGGATAAGCAGTGCAAGAGAAGAATGGGCAATATCATTTGGCATTTGCTGACCTTTTGCATGGTGTGGTTTGGCATTTGATGTAATGATAGTAGTTTAAATTCTATTAACTATGAGTACTCCTGAACTATGTATATGTAATCTTAAGTAAGATGTTTGCATTTGAACTAGTGCTGAATGTGGTGGTATTTGAACTAGTGCTGAATGTCAAACTATGATTATGTATGGATTTGAACTAGTGCTGAATGCGGTGGTATTTAGAGATGGTTAATGTTATGTTAAGTAATCTGTTTGCAATTGATGATTTTGGCTTTAGTATGTTTCTGTTCAACTGATGATTCTGAGTTAAGTAGGGCAAGTGAGGGTTTTTTTTGTTTTTTTTTGTCGACGCCGAGGCATCAAGTAGGACAAGTTAGGGTTTTTG
>NW_021261504.1:0-1176 GCF_002162155.2 Triticum dicoccoides
AGTACATGTCGTGTAAACGGCGGTAAGTGGTGAGAGCGTGTGTGAAGAAGTACACCCCTGCAGGGTTAACATCATCTATTCGAATAGCCGTGTCCACGGTAAAGGACTTCTGGGTTGCTTATATCAGTTCATAGACAAGTGAAAGTGGATACTCTAAAATACGCAAGATAAGCGTGAGTGCTATGGATGGCGTTCTCGTAGGGAGACGGGAGCGGTTCCATGGTGGTGTATTGATATGGTGAATATGTGGACTCGTGTGCGCCACCTCAAAAGAGTTACATTGCAGTCGTAGTTTAGGATAGCCACCGAGTCAAAGCTGGCTTGCTGCAGTTAAACCCCACCACCCCTTTGTTGATAATGATGCATATGTAGTTAGTTCTGATGTAAGTCTTGCTGGGTACATTTGTACTCACGTTTGCCTATTTTATGTTTTTGCAGAGAGACTTCGGTCTCGCTAGTAGTTCCGCGTGGACTTCGACGTTTAGCTTGTTACCTCAGCTACGATCTTGTGCCCTCGGCAGGATCTGGTAGATAGTCAGGCTTCTCTGCCTTTTTCATTTATAGATGTCTGTACCCAGACATGATAGCTTCCGCTTGTGCTTTGACTTGTATGCTCTGAGTGTTGGGTCATGAGACCCATGTTTATAATATCTCGCTCCTCGGAGCCTATTGATTAAATACTTGAGTCGTAGAGTCATGTTGTGATGTCATGTTGTATTTGCACATATCGAGCATATTGTGTGTATGTTATTGAAATGCTTGGTATGTGTGGGATCTGACCATCTAGTTGTTTATCTTTAGTAGCCTCTCTTACCGGGAAATGTCTCCTAGTGTTTCCATTGAGCCTTGGTAGCTTGCTACTGCTCCGGAACACTTAGGCTGGCCGGCATGTGTCCTTCTTCGTTCCTGTGTCTGTCCCTTCGGGGAAATGTCACGCGATGAATACCGGAGTCCTGTTAGCCCGCTACAGCCCGGTTCACCGGAGTCCTGCTAGCCCAGTGCTACAGCCTGGATTCGCTCGCTGATGACCGACACGTTCAATGCTGGGTCATGGATGCCTGTCCCTGTAAGTCTGTGCCACTTTGGGTTTACGACTAGCCATGTCAGCCCGGGCTCCTTATCATATGGATGCTAGCGACACTGTCATATACGTGTGCCAAAAGGCGCAAACGGTCC
>NW_021261505.1:0-986 GCF_002162155.2 Triticum dicoccoides
GCCATCCATAGTACTCACGCTTATCTTGCGTATTTTAGAGTATCCACTTTCACTTGTCTATGAACTGATATAAGCAACCCAGAAGTCCTTTTCCGCGGACACGGCTATTCGAATAGATGATGTTAACCCTGCAGGGGTGTACTTCTTCATACATGTTTCCACCACTTAGCGTCTGCACACGACATGTGCTCGGCAGACTTCAAGCAAAAGCCGACGTGGGTGTAGACCACGACCTACCTAAACACTCAAGTCTCTAGTCCAGGTTTATCGCCTATTCGGGTTCCATCCATGAGGAGATCCGGCCGGAGTTTCGCTCACAGCCCCAAACGATGTGAACAGGGTTCCCGAGATACCAAACGGGCATCCGGTACACCGTGCCACGTACCTACCGCATCACAACCCACCCCTACGGTCAGCGCTGTCCACGGCCTCCAGTAAGCTACAAACACCAGAAACTACTTGCAACTCCTGGACAGAGGACAAGGGTGAATAAGAAGTCGAGCGGGGTCATATTTCAGGGCCCAATGTATGGTAGTAGCTGAATCATGGATCACAAACACAGAACTCAGTTCTTGAGGACGGCTGCAATGAGACAACCCACCATGTACTCCTACATGGCCTCTCACCGCTACCTTTACCAAATCGTGTTCACACACTTAGCTCACACACAGTAGGACATGTTCACACACCTCTGATTCATCCCCGATGAATCAGACCTGACTCAACTCTAAGCAGTAGCAGGCATGACAAACAAACATGAATGAGTAGGCACAACAGGGCTCAAACAACTCCTACTCATGCTAGTGGGTTTCATCTATTTACTGTGGCAATGACAGGTCATGCAAAGGATAAAGGGGTTCAGCTACCGCAGCAAGTAACAGTTGAATCGTTGTTGTCCTAATGCATTAAAAGAGAGCAGGAGCGAGAGAGTAGGATTGTATCGGAATGAACAAGGGGGTTTTGCTTGCCTGGCACTTCTGAAGATA
>NW_021261506.1:0-2503 GCF_002162155.2 Triticum dicoccoides
AGGCCAAGGACAAGAGGGGGAACCTCTCCCCAACCAGGGGGGAGGCCATGGAGGAGGAAGCACAAGGGGGAGAACCTCTCCTCCTATCTCTCGGCGGCACCGGAGTGCCATCGGGAGGGGAATCATCGCCGTGATGATCGTCTTCATCAACATCACCATCATCATCACCATCCTCATCTCTTTTACGCGGTCCACTCTCCTGCACCCCGCTGTAATCCCTATTTGAACATGGTGCTTTATGCCACATATTATGATCTAATGATGTGTTGCCATCCTATGATGTTTTGAGTAGATATCCTTTGTCTTTGGGTTGATTGATGATCTAGATTGGTATGAGTTGTATGTTTTATTTTGGTGCTGTCCTATGGTGCCCTCCGTGTCGCGCAAGCGTGAGGGATTCTCACTGTAGGGTGTTGCAATATGTCCATGGTTTACTTATTGTCTGCGTTGCTTGAGTGACAGAAGCATAAACACGGAAAAGTGGGTCACGGCGTATGTGATAAAGGGGACTTGATACTTTAATGGTATGGTTGGATTTTACCTTAATGATCTTTAATAGTTGCGGATGCTTGCTAGAGTTCCAATCATAAGTGCATATGATCCAAGAAGAGAAAGTATGTTAGCTTATGCCTCTCCCTCATATGAAATTGCAATAGTGATTACCGGTCTTGTTAATAATTGCCTAGGACAATTCCGCACACCGACCCATCATTATTCCACACTCGCTATTTATAATATTTAGTAATATATTCTAACTTTATGATAACAACATCTACTTTTATATTTTAGCTCCCCGATATCATGCAAAGTTATCCTCTTCATACCCACAATGTAGTTTTATTTCTCGTTTCTAGTTGGAAGCAAACGTTCGGTGTACGTAGAGTCGTATCAGTGGCAGATAGGACTTGAGATAATATTGATCTTACCTTTAGCTCCTTGTGGGTTCGACACTCCATACTTATCACTTCCACCTTTGGAAATTGCTACGATGATTCCCTGCACTTGGGAATTATCAAGCTCTTTTCTGGCGCCGTTGCCGGGGAGCAATAGCGTGGGGTTCATATTCTTGTGTGTGCTTGTTTGCTTTCTTCACTAAGTAGATTTTTTTTCCTTTTTGTTTCTGTTTAGTTGTGGGTGAGACATACATTTTTTTTAAAAGAATGAAAATACAAAAAAATTTACTTGCCTCTCATGCCTAAAAAGTTTTTCAATAAGAGAAGTGATTGGAAGGTTATGCATTGGAGAAGTGAGGGTCGACCTTGAACACTTGTGTTCATGCTCATGGAAACAATGTAAAAAAAATTCATGGAAGCTTCTCTGAAAATAATCATCCACTTGTATATATCCATTTTATTATAAAAATGATGTGCCAAGCTTTGGTTTTAGGATGATTAGATTGCTTGTTTGCTATGTGCAGTACAAAAACAGAAACTTTGGCTGTAGCGCATGATTTTACATTTTTTACTGGAAAGTTAAATGGGTCTGAAACTTTTTGAAAATTACTTCTGTACAATTTTTTTAAATTGTCATATTTTTAAGAATTTTTTGGAGTTACAAAAGTTTACTAAATTCCCAGATTACTACAGATTGTCCTGTTTTTGACAGATTCTGTTTTTTCGTGTGTTGTTTGCTTATTTTGATGAATCAATGGATAGTATCGGGGGGTATGAACCATGGTAAAGTTGGAATAAAGTAGGTAAAGTGCTAATATGAAATTGGAATGAGTTTGCAACAGTACCAAAAGGTAGTGATTTTCTTTATTATACTAACGGATCTTACAAAGTTTTTGTTAAGTTTTTGTGTGGATGAAGTGTTCGAAGAACGAGGAGTTACCGATGTGAGAAGAATAAAGAGAGGCAAGAGTTCAAGCTTTGGGATTCCAAAGGCACCCCAAGTAAATATTCCAAGGATACTCAAGCACATAAGCTTGGGGATGCCCCGGTTGGCATCCCATCTTTCTTCTTCAACAATTATCAGTATACCCTGGTTTTTGTTTTGTTCACATGATTTGTGTCCTTTGTGTTTTTCTTTTTCTTTGAGAACCATGCTAGTATGAGATAGCCCTTCATCGATTTATAGAATGCTTCTTGTGCTTCACTTATATCTTTGAGTATGACCTTATAGAATGCTCTTTGTGCTTCACTTAAATCTTTTGAGTATGGTTTTATAGAATGCTTCGTGTGCTTCACTTATATATTTTGAGCTTCGATATTGGTTAGTCTGTATTAATTGTAGAATGCTCCATGAAATTCACTTATATATTTTGGAGTATGAATAATACTACAATCTAAAGCGAGTTTGGAAGAGTGTCAACTTTAGGAATTAGTGATCCCACTATTCCGAATGAGAAGAATTTTGCTTATGTGGAGAGTAGTAAAATTTCTATGCTTGTAGATCATGAAAAGAATGCTTTATGTGATGGTTATATTGTTGAACTCATTCATGATGCTACTGAAAATTATTATGAGGGAGAAATACATGCTTGTAGGAGTTGCAATAATAC
>NW_021261507.1:0-1735 GCF_002162155.2 Triticum dicoccoides
ATCTCTAGCCTTCCCCAAGTTGCTTTCCACTCAAATCTTCTTTCCACCAAATCCAAATCCTCTGAGAGAGAGTTGAGTGTTGGGGAGACTATCATTTGAAGCACAAGAGCAAGGAGTTCATCATCAACACACCATTTGTTACTTCTTGGAGAGTGGTGTCTCCTAGATTGGCTAGGTGTCACTTGGGAGCCTCCGACAAGATTGTGGAGTTGAACCAAGGAGTTTGTAAGGGCAAGGAGATCGCCTACTTCGTGAAGATCTACCGCTAGTGAGGCAAGTACTTCGTGGGCGACGACCATGGTGGGATAGACAAGGTTGCTTCTTCGTGGACCCTTCGTGGGTGGAGCCCTCCGTGGACTCGCGCAACCGTTACCCTTCGTGGGTTGAAGTCTCCATCAACGAGGATGTACGATAGCACCACCTATCGGAACCACGACAACAACATAAGTGTCTCCAATTGCATTTGAACTCTCCAAACCCTTCCCTTTACATTCTTGCAAGTTGCTTGCTTTACTTTTCACTGCTCTATACTCTTTGCATGCTTGCTTGAATTGTGTTAAGATTGCTTGACTTGTGCTAAGATAGCTAAAATCTGCCAAAGACTAAAATTGGGAAAAGGATAAGTTTTTATTTGGTCAAGTAGTCTAATCACCCCCCCCCCTCTAGACATACTTTCGATCCTACAAGTGGTATCAGAGCCTTGGTCTCCATTTGCTTTGATTTCCATAGCTTTTGGTGGTCATAGCCTTGGTTTCACAACCTAGGAGAGTATGGCGTCTAGCGAGGGAAATTATCACCGTAGAGGTCCTTACTTTGATGGTACTAATTTTTCTAGTTGGAAGCATAAGATGAAAATGCATATTCTTGGACATAACCCCGCTGTTTGGGCTATTGTGTGTATTGGCTTGCAAGGTGAATTCTTTGATGGGAGAGAACCAAACCATGAAGCTAGCGCGAAAGAGTTGAAGATGTTGCAATACAATGCTCAAGCTTGTGATATCCTCTTCAACGGATTGTGCCCCGAAGAATTCAACAAAATTAGCCGTCTTGAGAATGCAAAGGAAATTTGGGATACTTTGATTGATATGCATGAAGGTACCGACCCTGTCAAGGAATCGAAGCTGGATGTGCTCCAAAGTCAACTTGACAAGTTCAAAATGAAGGATGGTGAAGGTGTCGCTGAAATGTACTCTAGGCTTGCTCTTATCACAAATGAGATTGCCGGCTTAGGGAGTGAAGAGATGACCGACAAATTCATCATCAAGAAGATCCTAAGAGATTTGGACGAAAAATATGATACCGTGTGCACATTGATCCAAATGATGCCCAATTACAAAGATCTCAAGCTAACGGAAGTCATTGGAAGAATTGTTTCTCATGAGATGTCACTCAAGGATAAGGAGGAACTTCACAACAAGTCAAGTGGTGCTTACAAAGCCACATGTGAAGCTCCCACATTATCAAGTGAGAAACAAACCTTCAATGAAGAATTGAGCCTAATGGTGAAGAACTTCAACAAGTTCTACAAGAATAGAAGCAAAGAAAGAAGCTCCAAGTCAAGGTCCTACAATGACAAAAGATCTTATAGTCGAGAGAGAAATTGCTACAATTGTGGGAGACCCGGACACTATTCCAATGAGTGTAGGGCACCCTACAAAAGAAGAGAAGAATCACCACCAAGAGAGAGGAGGAGTAGAGATGATCGTTATGAACAAAGAACATCCCGGAGAAGCAA
>NW_021261508.1:0-1431 GCF_002162155.2 Triticum dicoccoides
CTTACCCTTCGCACTCGTCGAGTCAAATGCGAAGACCCTTGCTCATTTTCCACTACATCCGGGCGCCGATGTAGCGCGCCACTAAGGATGCGACGACCCGATCCTCGCTCACTTGCCACCGTATCCGGATCAAGATACGGCGCGCCACTTGGGGGGTGACGGCCCGGCCCTTGCCCATTTTCCACCACACCCGGGTTCCGATGTGGCGCGTCGCTGAGAGGGTTACGCCCCAACGAAAATCTTTTGGGTTTCATCTCCATAAGAGTGGCTGAGTTTTTACGTTGGCTCGCCAAGCCTATCACAACCCTCCTCCTTTATCCGGGCTTGGGACCGGCTATGTTGAGACAACATAGGCGGAGTTGGTCTTGAACTATGCTATTTAAATTTTATCTATATGTTGTTTCATATTGTTCGTATGTGTTGCATCATAGTACCGATTGCTCGTGCACGGCAGATTTTACAGCACCTGGAGCTATGGTGCCGGGTCTGCTGGAGCAAGCGCCCTGCAGCGTGCAAAAAAAGCTATTTCAGCGCTATAAAAATTATTTAGCGCGCCGCGCATTCCACGCCCGTTGGAGATGCTCTTATGGCTTGGCCTGAGCCACGCGCAGGCCGATCGGCTGAAATTTCAGCCGATGATCTGCCCAGCGTCCCATACCTGTGCCCATAGCCATCCAATTTTGCATGTCAGCTTATCACCCTTCATCTCTAACCTTTCTCCCTCATGCAAACAACTATGTCTCCTGGCCCCGTGCCCCTCGCAGCAGCTCTTGGTGCCCCGCTTCATCGCCGCACAACGAGCTTGGTGCCCCACGCCGGCATCTACTAGCTGCAACATCCAATGGCCGTTGTCGTGCCGTGTTGCGGTCACCATGGTCAGT
Organism: Triticum dicoccoides; assembly: GCF_002162155.2. NCBI lineage: Eukaryota > Viridiplantae > Streptophyta > Magnoliopsida > Poales > Poaceae > Triticum > Triticum dicoccoides. The sequence goes on from NW_021261508.1 coordinate 882, forward strand.
TCTAGCTTCTTCGACGGACGATTCCAACATCTCTGTTGACGTCGCAGCTCCAGCAAGTGCTGCTACAACAGCACAGACACGCATCCGTCATGCTCCCCCAGCGTCGAGGGTCACTGCATCCTTGGTGCGCCGCCGCTACTGTCATAGCTCCCAGGCATCACCGATTCAAGCAAATCCGATGGCCGCTTTCAGCAAACCACTTGCCCAGTTGCAGCAAAAGTCTGGTCTCACCCGCGTCGTAGGCTCGCTCGCAGGATTTGGGGTATTGTTAAAAGTGCGTAAGCGCCATAGGTCTTTTTTTTTCGTGTCACACCGTTGCTAGACATCAGAACACATTCCTTTTAGAAAACCTTACCAGGATATCTGCGGTCAATCAGGAAATGGAACCCGCCTTATTTTTTTCCACATACAAAGTAGTGTTTAGGAGGGGAACCAATTGAGGAGTGCTCCTTCGGCAGCACTTCCAACGATCACTTTGGGTGGGCTGAGAGCTAGCCACTTGCACGCTCTCAATCGCTGCCACGTGTCACGCTCTGTGCGCTCCTTCTGG
>NW_021261509.1:0-972 GCF_002162155.2 Triticum dicoccoides
TTTCTGGAATTTCCTGAATATTTATAAAATGAACTAAATTCCAGAAAAGGAATATTGCGTCAGCATGGCGTAAGGCTGAGGTCAGCAGGTCAACTGGGTCGCCCAGAGTCAAACCTGACGTGTGGGGGCCACACGTCAGTGACATAGGTTAGACAGGGGGGGTTAGTTTAGTTTAATTAAAGATTAGGGGCACTAGGGCCCACATGTCAGTGTCAGGGGGTTAGCTTAGGTGGTGATTAGCTTAAACTAATCACCTGATGGCGGGGGCCCACCTGTCATAGACCCAGGGGAGGTCAAACCCCTGGTCAAACGACTCAATCCCGCCGGCGTTGAGTCGCCGGCGAGGCCGAGGCGGCGGAGGCCTTCGGGTTTCTTGCTCCGGCGACCAAATGGCCGGCGGAGGGCATCTACGGAATGCCCAGGCTCGCGCGCATCTAACAGGGCAAACGGGAGAAGCTAGGGCGGCCGTAATCCTCGCCGACGTCGAGCTCAGCGGCTGCCGGACCTCAGGCGTTGGCGGGAACGGCGCTACGGTGCACAAGAGGGGAAACGGAAGGGCGCTGCGGCCTCCTGGGGTTGCGGTGAGCACGACGGTGGGCTCGGGAGCGAGCTGCGGTGGCTGTGGCCACGGCCACGCCATGGCCGGCGGCGAGAAGCTCTCGGCCGCGGTGGATAACCTAGCTACAGCGCGCGAACGACGAAACAGAGAGGGGGAAACGGACGGAGAGCTCACGTAGACCCTGTAGAGGTGGACGTCGAGCTTGAGGGAGGCCGGACGGGGGCGGATTTGACGGCGGCGATCCGTGGTGGCTGAGGAGGGGAACGGCGAAGCTGGCAGCATCCAGGGCTTCCGGAGGGCCGTGGATCGGTGGGGAGGAAGAGGGGGTCGAGGCGGAGCCTTTGAGCGCATCGGCGAGGCTAGGGGGTGGCAGTGGCCGCGAGGGAGCTCGTCGGTGGCGGCGGCTCCGTTCG
>NW_021261510.1:0-1448 GCF_002162155.2 Triticum dicoccoides
GTAGTACTCACAGCGGGTTTAACCTGCTCGGCTTGAAGAGGAGGGAACTTGATTTCTTCAATCGGAGTGATGTTGCCTTGGCGATCTTTCTTGAATTTTGCAAGGAACTCCTACAAGTCCTTCTCTTCACGTGCCTTCTTCTACTCCTCATAGACTTGGCGATGATCAGCCGATATCTCATCAAGACTGGGCTTAATGATGTTATCGGCGTCTACCTCAGATGGCTTGGGAAGATCGGACATGGTGGATGATGATGATTGACCTTCGTCCCCAGCGGAGTCGCCAAAAAGTGTGTTGACACACGAACACGTCACGTGTACCCTCGACGCCGGGGGTGATGCACCGCAGCTCACGTCTAAGGAGACCCGACCGACAGCGCGATACGCAAGACAATCGACGGGCGCTTTTGCAGACCCGAAAACCCCACACCCCCGGGAGGGACCCCGTCAGGGAGTGCGGCGGCTAAGGGCTGCCCTAGGTCGATTCGCTCGCCCCTAGAGCCTCAGGATTCGCAGCTCTCAAACACGAAGAACAGCGAAGAACGAGATAGAAAAACGGTGGAGAGATAAAACGTAGATGAAAAAGTAGTATATTGATTTTTTCGATTGTGTGTCCTTCAATCGGCCGTCACCCCCAACATATATAAGAGGCGGCTGGACTTCCCGTACAAGCAAAGGATTTATCTAGGCTTTCCTTACAAGAAAATTGCATCAATTCACGTCCTAGAATCCTAGTTCTGGTCCCACTCGGATTCAGCCCGAGTCTGGTCCAATCTTCTGTCTTGCTCCTTGCGTGGGCTGTGGAATTTGCATATGACTTCCGATGGAGACGGTTCAAATATCAATTATGTGTGCTTCGATGAGGCCAACAATCCGTATGTTGATCACTTTTCCAAATAAGGCCATCTTGAATACTCCACGGGGTCATCTCTAATTTCGAGTCGGACTCGTTCATGTAGCTGACTGGACCGTCCGACTCTTGCAGCGTCTCTGCAGGTCGTATACTACGTCGGATGATGATGACTCCAAAAGCAAAGTTGACCGTTTCGACGTTACGAACAACTCCTATGTTGAACACTTCTTCATCCGAAGCCACCTAGATAAGTATTTGAGCCCATCTTCAGCATCTGGTCGGATTGGCCTCGACAGTTTCTACTGTTCATGGCAGCAAGCTTTCCCCGGCAGGTTACTGTTCACGTCTGCAAACTCTCCCCCGGCAAGGTTACTGTTCACGGCGGCAAGCTTTCCCCGGCAAGGTTACTGTTCACGGCGGCAAGCTCTCCCCCGACAATGTTACTGTTCACGGCGGCAAGCTTTCCCCGGCAAGGTTACTGTTCACGGCGGCAAGCTTTCCCCGGCAAGGTTACTGTTCACGGCGGCAAGCTTTCCCCGGCAAGGTTTTTGAGGCAGTAAACGATCTCGGATGAAAATGTGTCCAAAAGCAAAGTT
>NW_021261511.1:0-1154 GCF_002162155.2 Triticum dicoccoides
ATAACATTGAGAACCAAGTCCTCAGCTACCAGCTTGAACAGGATAATCCGGTCCCCACGTCTCCTGACGTCTACCACTCCATACTTGAGGCTCTTGTTGATCAAGATGCCTACGCCATTTCTGTTTGCAGCCGTCCCCGTGTACCACAGCTTGAAGCCGGTATCCTCCACCTCCTTCGCCTTCTGTCCTCTCCATTTGGTTTCTTGGACGCAAAGGATATCAACACCTCTCCTCACTGCTGCATCAACTAGCTCCCGAAGCTTCCCTGTCAGAGACCCTACGTTCCAGCTACCTAAGCGAATCCTCCTAGGCTCGGCTAGCTTCCTTACCCTTTGCACTCGTCGAGTCAAATGCGAAGACCCTTGCTCATTTTCCACTACATCCGGGCGCCGATGTAGCGCGCCACTAAGGATGCGACGACCCGATCCTCGCTCACTTGCCACCGTATCCGGATCAAGATACGGCGCGCCACTTGGGGGGTGACGGCCCGGCCCTTGCCCATTTTCCACCACACCCGGGTTCCGATGTGGCGCGTCGCTGAGAGGGTTACGCCCCAACGAAAATCTTTTGGGTTTCATCTCCATAAGAGTGGCTGAGTTTTTACGTTGGCTCGCCAAGCCTATCACAACCCTCCTCCTTTACCCGTGCTTGGGACCGGCTATGTTGAGACAACATAGGCGGAGTTTATCTAGCAACTATGGGATATTGGAAGAAAATCATGTAAAGCTCACAAGCTCTCATGATGATCTTCTAGTATCCCATAATGTGCTAAAGATAGCTCATGAGGCCATGCTTGCTAAGGTAACATCTAGTGAGCCTCATGTGGATACTAGCACTACTTTTGGTCAAAATGCTATATTGCCTTGTGCTAGTCCTCGCAATTCATCCATGCATAACATTGGTACATCTTGTGATGAATTGCTTTCCTTGCCTTGTTGCTCTAACGTTGAAGCTTATACTTCCTCTAGTACTTGTGTTGAGACTAACCATGTAGAGGAAATCAAAGAGCTCAAGGCCCAAGTCACTTCTTTAAAGAAAGACTTGGAAAAGAGTCATGAAGGGAAATTCACACTCAACAATATCTTGAGTGTGCAAAAATCCCCCAATGACAAAGGTGGACTTGGATTCAACTCCAACAAGAAGAAGTCCAAGGT
>NW_021261512.1:0-14413 GCF_002162155.2 Triticum dicoccoides
GACAAATCCGATAAGGAAAACATCTAAGCATGGTGTAAAGGGAAGAGCTTTTATTTTCTTTCCATTTAACTTTAATGAAATGATGTGTTCTCATTGTTTAAGGAAAACAGTTTTCAGTTCATATGATCAAGAACAAAATCAGTATTACCTTGAAATGCTGTACTGCATGGGTACTATATAAGGTTAACTTAAGATAGGAAGAGTCATTACCTTCATAAAGGATGGATTTCTTGAGAAAAAGTTCAACCACTCTGCTCTATCAATTTTCCATCCTGATTCACATCAACATCTGAAAATGTATCTGAACCCATATGAAAGCTTTAAATTTAAATTAATATGGGATCCGTAACACCTTGAGTTTTGGGATCAGATGTCCATACCTTGTCAAGGATTAACTCAATATATAGTTCAGTCACAAGAGCAATAAGCATCGGTTTGACTTGTACAGTGCTTCAGTAGAAACTATGTCACCTGATCCTTGATTCGCTCAGAGTGAGACATTAAAGGTGCAGATTTGGAACAAGTCTGACAATCCATACACTGGCATCTGCAATTAAAGATGGAAACAAGGTCACTCAAATCATGGCAGGGAATTGAATTTTGACATCCACACACCATCAATGGAAAAATACCTTCACAGGAGGGATGGGAAAGTATCCGGACGTCCGGGAGGCACAGGACACAACCACATCAATCTCGCCAGATCCAAGTCCGACCACCGCTCCAATCCTGCGCGCGGTGTGACCTCATCCGCTCCCAGCGCTGCGGCAAGTTATGGACGGTCGCCGCACGGGGTCGGAGAGTAGCTGCACGCCTACACCGCCGTGCGGCACTTCAAGGTCCTCCCAGGTGATATAATGAGCGCCGTCAGCGTCGGCTACAGTTGCGATGAGGGTGGGAGAGGAGTCGATGATCCTGTGTTCAGGGCGCGGCCGAGCACCTGGAGCGTTGAGCCGGCAGGGGAGGTGTCGACGACGGCGTCTGCACGATGGGCGACTACTCGAAGTCGCCGCCGCGGGCGGGCGGGCCTCGGGTTGGGGAGCGATTTGTGCGCCGAAGATTAGGAAGATGATTTGTTGCGTATTGTTTTTTCCCTAGCAGCTGAACCAATGCGGCCGCGAACGGCAGAGTTTTCGTCCGCTCCTCCAATTCACTAAACGTACTTTTTGGGATATTAGTTGTTACATGTCGACGGTTGATTAGAATAAGCGGGTCTAATCGTGAGGCTGTGATTATTTGGTGTTGTTGTGTGTACGTGAGGCTGTGTGCACTTAGTGATGAATATGTTTGCTTGTTTAATAGTAGTAGAGAAGATTAAGGTAGATTATTATTATTATTATTATTAGGGAAAGATAAAAAAACACCGTCGCGACTCTTTTGCAGAAAAGCCCCTGCTGTTGTGGATATTGAACCCGCACTCCCTTTTTAAGTGGCTAAGATGAAAAACGTTTCAATCTTGCAAAAAGACTCTGTAGTTGTTTGGTATTCAACCCACGCTCCTTTTTGAAGTGGCAGCACACACGAGCATATGCGTGCTCTCCTCGATGCATACAGGCGGCGCCGCCGCGGGCGCTCCTCGATCCATACGGGCGGCGCCGCCACCACCTGCGGCTGGTCTTCTTGTCCAGCCATCTACCGCCCTTCTCCCCTTCCCATTCGCTGCCCTCCTCTACCCTCCCGCCCCTAATCTTATCTGGCACTACCCCTAGCCTCCTGCTGCCGTGCCTCGATCCATACGGGCGTCACCGCCGGCGGGGGGCGGTCTTCTTCTCCGGCCATCCGCCGCCCTCCTCCCCTCCCCCTCCCTCCTAATCTTCTTCTTCTTCTCTGGCCATCCGTCGCCCTCCTCAAATCCCGCGGAGTTTGCCGGAGGAAAACCATCCGTCGTCCGAACGTGCCACACCAGAGGTATGTATCGGCTTTTCCCAAATTAGTTCAACGGTGTTGGATATTGCTTGGAGATTTTACTTGAATCAATATCAATTTGTGTAACCTCGGCGTGTACTAATGTTGCTACTTTTTCCCTCTTTAATCTGAGCGTTCAATCTCTGTAAGCTAGGTGCTGGGTGATGCCTATACATTACATTAGTCTAATGTTTGCCAAACTATGATAAATTCATGTGCCATTTGTGTCGGTTTTAGATACTTCAAGTTTAATTTGAGACATCGGTAGTTAATCCACTGTTTATTTCCCTTTCTGGATCAGGGACAAATTGCTCAATCATAATTGTTTGTTCTTCTTTCTGTTACAGGGAAGCACCGAAAAGAGGATGTTTCTATGCAGCATAACCCAAAAGTTTAATTTGATGTATTCCATCAAGCGTATGTTCCATAGCCTCCATCCTGTAGTTTATTTCCTTTGCTTCAGGTTGTACAGAGGATTTCCTTTGTTTCAGGTTGTACAAAGGAGCTCAACGACAACTGAGGTGCTGCTGGAATTACATCAGCTACTAACTTACGTATATATATAAAAAACTGCAGCTTTAGCTCCATGTAGTAATGACTAAGTATATTCTAATGCTCATAGGTACTGATTACTATTTTTTACAGGTTAATCTAATCAATTCCTTGGCATACTTTAGGAAACGAGGGTATATTGGGCGGTCTCCGACAGCCCGACGACAATACAGAGTCGTCGTAGTTGGGTTGTGTTCATGTAACACTGAAACTTGTCATAGTTAGTGTAAGAAGGTTTGGTTTACTTCCACTATGTTACTGTTCAGTCTATTTTATAAACATGTTGATTAGCCATTCTGGCAAAGAGGCATCTTCAATAATTCAGAAATCTCTTTTCCAGAAACTCCAATTCTCCTTATAGGAATTGAGATGCCCAATATTTCTCAATTTGCTGACAAGGCTGTAATATAATCACGTTTTGCTATTGACGTAATGCTATATTCCTTGACTGAAAGCAAACCCTTTAATTGCATCTGTACTAAGCATTCTTTCCGTCTATATCTTGTCATGATTTTTTTACTAGCTGCAGTGGTGTTCTTATTATTGTTATTTTCCAGAATTATTGGTATAAACCTTGTTCATGGCTAACTTATAGAATAGCAAACCTGGTTCATGGCTAACTTATAGAATAGCAAACCTTGTTCATGGCTAACTTATACAATAGCAGAAACTGATTTGAAAAACCATCAATCTCAGGAACACTCTGACCATGTATTTGATTCTGTTAAAGACCCAATATATCATGTGGTCCTGCATCTCCTGATGTTGAGCTATATAGACTGGTATTTCCAGTAAATTTTATTGACAGGCACTTCGGCGTCGTTAACAATTGACAGGCACTTTGGTGTCTCAGCAACCAGGTCGACACCGACCACCACGGTGGCTCGCAGCGATGCCCTCCCGCCACCCTATGTACGACCAGCGGCGAGATGGGCGGGAACTCTTTGGCGTGCCGGCACACAGGAACGACACACGCCGTACAACCTGAAGGACATGTTCGTCAGGCTTAACTTGACCTTCACTGACGCCACCTTGCCACCTCTGTTGCTGGAGATCAGCCGAAGACTTAGCTTGTTGCCGCTTTGCTTCAATGGTTGCTTTAATGCTCTTGGACTGTCCGTAATGAGCAGCTGATGGTGCTTGGACGAAACAATTGATCAGAAAATGGGTAGTGCTGTGCTGGTGGTCATGTGTCCGCTGACTAACTGTAAAACACCTAAGATGATTTTTTCAGGACTTGATACATTCCAATTACTCATTGGCGTCTTCTTCTTACTGTGATACTTGGTTTTACTTAGTAATCTTAAGATCAATTTGTTCGATTTATAATTGTATGTAGAGCACAGAACCCGACCTTGCATGTGGCCAGTTTAATTTGTTTACTGAAGAAATTAGTTTAAAAATGTTCACAGTTTTACACATGTTCACACTATTTTTGTTTCAAAAAAATATGTTTGCACTTTTTCAAAATTGTTTACTGAAGAAATTCGTTTAGAAATGTTCACAGTTTTACACATGTTCACACTGTTTTTGTTTCAAAAAAATATTTTTGCAATTTTTTAAAAATCATAAAAATTTCCAAGAATTTTTTTCATTTTTACTAAAAAAATCATTTGGAAATGTACAAAAAAAATCAAAACATTCTTTAAACAAAAAACACCTGTTAAAATGCGTTTTTTAAATGTTCATTATTCTTAAAAGAAGTGTTCCAGTTTTTATGTAAACCTTAACTTCTATTAAAAATAAGGAAACTTTCATGTTTTCCAGAAAAGCCAAAAAATGATTGACGAACTATTCATGCAAAACTGCTCTTCCATCTGATGAAGACTTGATTCTACAAAAAGTAATAATCAGTTCTACCTTATTATTATCGATGTTTAATAAAATTAGATATATAAAATGGTGCACAATGGAATATGAAGCTGGTTGTTCCTCTTTTTTTTTGCCCGGTGCAACGCACGGGCATTTGTACTAGTTTTGCTTATGCCACTCTAGAATTTGACGTCTCACTTTTGCCACTCTTAACTTTTGACGATACATTACAAATGCCATTCCATGGCAAAAACGATAATTTTTCATTTCACTTTTGTCACTCTTAGCTTTTGACAATGTATCATAATTGCCACTCTGAAAATTTTGCTTTTGCCACGGAATGGCAAAAGTGATATATTGTCAAAAGCTAAGAGTAGCAAAAGTGAAATTTCAAATTCTATAGTGGCATAAGCAAAATTGGCAATAACCAGAGTGGCAAAAACAAAGTTTTCCCTATTTTATTTTGTTTTCCTTTTTTTTTCTTTTTTCTTGTTTCTTTTAATTCAAGAACTGTTCACGAATCTCAAATTCGAAAAGAAATGTAGGTGATTTCAAAAATTCTTCACAAAATTGAAAATTATTCCAATTTTTTAAAAAAACAGAATTTAATAAATTTTTCATGAGTTTGAAAATTTGTTCAGGATTTCAAAAATTATTCATGAATTTTAAAATTGTTCTAAATTCGAAAAAGTTCAAGAATACATAAATATCATTGATACAAAAATTATTCATGTATTCAAAATAAGTTGGTGAATTAAAAAATGTTCATGAATTCGAATTTTTTTCAAAAATTCATAAAAAATAATGAATTCGAAAAATGTTTGTTATCTTGCAAAAAAATCATAATTAAAAAATAGTTGCTAATCCAAAAAAATGTTCGCAATTTTGAACAATGCTCGTCAAATATAAAAAATGTTTTAAAATTTAAAAATATTCACAAACATTAAATTCTCAAATTTCAATATATTCATGAATTTGAAAATTGTTCATGTATTCAAAAAGTAGACAAATTTAAAATTTACTCGTGAATTTCAAAAATGTGCATGATTTTTAAAAAAGTTCATAGATTTGAGAAAAAAAAGGAAAACATAAAAAAAACCAAAAGAAAAAACAAGGGAAAAAGAACAGTGGTTCAAGGAAGGTTCTAGGACCTTCCCAAAACTAGTGGGGAGAAAAAACTTGATTGGGCAGCACGGGGGAGGGTACATAGTAGGTCGTTACGCACAGAATAGGGATCACCCTTTTTTCTTGCTAGCCATAGATGGATTGGGAGAGCATGTTGGGCTTTTATTTTTCCTAGGTCCAACTAATCACATATTGTATATAGGCCACTCAAAACTCCAGGGTGGGCCATGGCCTACCATATCCACCTTGTGGCTCGGACCATATTGTCCGGGACCCTCAGCATGTTGCTATTTTTTTTAAATAATACATTTTCCTTAATAAATTTAAGAAATAGATTTATTTCAAAAATAATACGGCATCGGCGGTCGGGAAGCCGATTGGCTTCCAGTCGGCCACCGGTAAGTCGAGTAGGCCCAATCGGCCACCGGTAAGCCGAGTAGTGGCCAGTCAGGCCAGGTGCGCATGCAGTCAGCCAGGGGGTAGCCGACAGGCTGCCTATCGGCTTCGGGGTAGCCGATAAGTGGGACGGATGGGTGCAAGGGCTCGTGCTCCCGCTCATGCTGCATGGCCAGCTTCAACGCGCTCGTGCTCCCACTCCCGCTTCCCGATAATCAATGCCACATCGAGCATGAATGCATGCATGCACAAACTTATGTGTGTGTCACATACTAGCTGCCATGTAGCCAACCAGACCCTGCAACAATCCGGCGGCGATGGAGTTGCATGGAGCGGTGGAGTCGTCGTCGCTCGTGCTGCTGGTGGCTTCGGCGCCGACGACGAGCCACGCGATACCGAAGTCGGAGATCACGGCGCACATTCCGTCGTCGAGGAGAGTGTTGCTCGGCTTGAGGTCGCAGTGCACGACCCTCACCGACGCGTAGTGGTGCAGGTAGGCCATCCCCTCGGCCACGTCGCTTGCGATGCCCACGAGCCGCCCGAAGCCTAGTCTGCCGCCGTCGCCGCCGCCGTTGTTGTGCGGGTAGAGGTGCGCCTCGAGGCTGCCATGCGGCATGAGCGGGAGCACGAGCACATTGAAGCTGGCTGTGCTGCAGGTGGTAATCACCCGGATGAGATATATAGCCACTCGGATGAGCGGGAGCACGAGCGCATTGTAGCTGGCCGTGAGCAGGAGCACGAGCACTTGCACCTGCACCCGTCAGTCCATCCATCGAGGCATTTAGCCACTTATCGGCTACCCCTGGCCGATTGCATGCGCACCCGGCTGACTGCATGCGCACCTGGCCGACTGGCCACTAGCTTACCGGTGGCCAATTGGGCCACTCGTCTTACTGGTGGCCGACTGGAAGCCAGTCGGCTTCCCGGAGACCAATGCCGTATTATTTTTGAAATAAATCTAAACGGCGTAATATTTCTCAAATTTATTAAGAAAAATGTATTATTTTAAAAAAATTAGCCAGCAAGTTATCGATGAACTTCTCTAATGCGCATGCCTTGTCACCTTTCATGTGGTACCTCGCGCACCTCCTCCTACAGTCAATTGAGTCAACCGACCAAAATGCAATGCGCAAGTTTCATATGCCCGTAAAAGGAGGAGGTGCATGCTTACATGACTGTCTCACGGGTTAAAGTGTAGGTGTAGTTTACGATTTGTTGAGATTGATTGTAATCTTTTATATACGATTCCTACCGTATCATTAGGAGACACTTCTTAGCCTTCAAGTCTTGTACTCTACTCCCTCCGTTCCTAAATATTTGTCTTTTTAGAGATTTCAAATGGACTACTACATACGGATGTATATAGACATATTTTAGAGTATAGATTCACTCATTTTACTCCGTATGTAGTCAAAATCTCTAGAAAGACAAATATTTAAAAACGGAGGGAGTATATATTAATCCTTGAGGATTAGTAATACATAAAATGATTCCACAAATTCTCTCTCCCCTAATCCTCTTACATGGTACCTGCCACAAGTTGCTGACCTAGCTCCACCATAACTTCTGCATGGCGCTACTCCACGGTCAATCTCCATGATCTCCACCGAGGGTTGCACAACCCGTAGCTAGGATTCGTCTGCCGATCATGCCAATCGGCTGCCCTATAGATGATTGCACATACTGGTGCACTGCCAGAGTCATCCAGTTTGCATCGTCTTTATTACGAGTTGAGTTATGAGTGCATATCATTGTATTAGAGTGTTGCCTACCTTGTGAGGAATAAAAAAAAGCCAATGCGCTAATGAAAAAAGAAAGGGAATGGAAGAAAAAAAAGATAAAAAGAAGAATAAAATAAAGGGGGACACTAATATCCTTTTTGCATACATATGTGCTTCAAAGTAGCACATTACATTGTCATATAGTGAGTTTTCATATGCTTCATGTTTCCACGTTAGTTGGGAACTTTCATACATTCATAGCTCTTGGACACTATCAGGTCGTTATCCCCCTTCTGCCTCGTACAGATGCGGTTGTGGCCATTGAACCGCCGGCTGGGTACAGTGAGGCTGTTGCCGGCAGTTCATCGGCAACTATGGTCACTACTAGGAAAAGGCCTACTAGTGGCGCACCTGTTTTGGCCATTAATGTCGCACTACAGATGCGCCACTAGCATCACGCCACTAGTAATTAATACTAATAACGCACCCCTGGTGCGCCATAACTTCGCAGTTCTATCCAACCCCAGCACCACCTCACTTAACAGGCACTTGTTGATATATCTATCATATCAATCCTATTAAACCTTCTTGATGCCTAGGTCTTTGTTCATGTTCATGAGTGTGGTGAAATTTTGAAAAATATTTCAAACTTCCCGGTCATATTACGTATCATTTTTTGAAAAAAATTCCAATTTTTTTCCAAAACCAATTTTTTTTCCTGTTACTAATGGCGCACCTAGCAAATGGTGCGCCACTAGTAAGTTTGATTTTTTTCCATTTCCCCCCCTCTAGATCTTAAAACCCCGTATCTTTTATTCCGTTAGGTTTTTGGAGATTCTGAAAATCTTGAACAAAGTCCCCCCAGTCCAATTCAAATGTAACTTTTCGAGTAGATGATTGTTCATATAAAAAACTTTTTAATCCGAGTTCGTATGCAAAAGTTATGCCCATTTTACAAATTCCAGAGAGATTTTGCAAATAAAGTCGAAATTCATATTTGTAAATTTTCCCAACAAGTAGACCACATATCACATGGAAAACTTATTTTCTTTTATTTTTTTGACATTTCCATCATTTTCTTTTATTTTTTTAAAACTGAAAAGGTAATGGCGCACCACACCCACGGTGCGCCATTACTAGTTTTGAAAAAAAAATTAAAAAAAAATTTCGTTAGTAGTGACGCATCGTGGATGTGGTGCGCCATTAGTATTTAGAGTTTAATGGCGTACCTATATATGGTGCGCCACTGCTATATAGCAGTGGCGCACCGCATTAATGTCCATATTATCTATAGCCCTTTTCCTAGTAGTGGGTGGCGTGGAGTACATAGGATGCGGCGAGGGGCATCAGACGTGGCTGGGGTGGGGATAATTAGCCCCATTCAATGGTCTTCTCCCCTCCCTCTAGTCCAAGTCAAGAGTTCCTCAACGCCAGCGATCAGTTCCTCTACTACACGCGTGACAAGGAGTGGGGCAGCGGCTTCGTCGAGGGCCATGACATTGGGTGTGCAATGTGAGGGAGTCCTGGATTAGGGGGTCCTCGGGTGCCCAGTATATTCAATATGGGCCGGACTGATGGGCCGTGAAGATTAAAGCCGAAGATTATCCCCCGTGTCCAGGTAGGACTCCAATATGAATGAATGGCAAGTTTTTGTGTCCGGATGTATTATTTCCTTCCTCTGCAAACCGACTTTGTACAACCCTAGGCCCCTCCAGTGTGTATATAAACCAGAGGGTTTAATCCGTAGATGCTATGAGAATTTCCATAGGCTAGACATCTAGGGTTTAGCCATTACGATCTCAAGGTAGATCAACTCTTGTAACCCCTATACTCATTGAATACAATCAAGCAGGATGTAGGGTTTTACCTCCTTTAAGAGGGCCCGAACATGGGTAAACACTATGTCCCTATCATCCCCTGTTACCATCAATCCTCAGACGCACAGTTCGGGACCCTCTACCCGAGATCTACCGGTTTTGACACTGACATTGGTGCTTTCATTGAGAGTTCCTTTGTGTTGTCGATTGAAGGATTGATGGCTCTTACCATCAGCAACAATATCACTTCTGGAAGAGGCCTAATGATAGTCTCCAACGTATCTACTTTTCCAAACACTTTTGCCCTTGTTTTGGACTCTAACTTGCATGATTTGAATGAAACTAACCTGGACTGACGCTGTTTTCAGCAGAACTACCATGGTGTTGTCTATTGTGCAGAAAACAAAAGTTCTCGGAATGACCTACAAATTCACGGAGATAACCTTTGGAAAATATAAAAAATACTGGCGAAAGAATCAAGGCCAGGGGGCCCACACACTGTCCACGAGGGTGGGGGGCGCGCCCCCTGTCTCGTGGGCCCCCTGGAGCCCCACCGACCTCAACTCCAACTCCATATATTCCGTTTCGCGGAGAAAAAAATCAAAGAGAAAATTTCATCGCGTTTTACGATACGGAGCCGCCGCCAAGCCCTAATCTCTCTCGGGAGGACTGATCTGGAGTCCGTTCGGGGCTACGAAGAGGGGGATTCGTCGCCGTCGTCATCATCAACCATCCTCCATCACCAATTTCATGATGCTCACTGCCGTGCGTGAGTAATTCCATCGTAGGCTTGCTGGACGGTGATGGGTTGGATGAGATTTACCATGTAATCAAGTTAGTTTTGTTAGGGTTTGATCCCTAGTATCCACTATGTTCTGAGATTGATGTTGCTACGACTTTGCTATGCTTAATGCTTGTCACCAGGGCCCGATGTTTTCATGAATATATGTGAGTTCTTGATCCTATCTTGCAAGTCTATAGTCACCTATTATGTGTTATGATCCGACAACCCCGAAGTGACAATAATTGGGATACTTCCAGGTGATGACCGTAGTTTAAGGAGTTCATGTATTCACTATGTGTTAATGCTTTGGTCCGGCACTCTATTAAAAGGAGGCCTTAATATCCCTTAGTTTCCACTAGGACCCCGTTACCACGAGAGGGTAGGACAAAAGATGTCATGCAAGTTCTTTTCCATAAGCACGTATGACTATATTCGAAATACATGCCTACATTACATTGATGAATTGGAGCTAGTTCTGTGTCACCCTATGTTATAGCTATTACATGAGGAATCGCATCCGACATAATTATCCATCACTGATCCAAAGCCTATGAGCTTTTCACATATTGTGCTTTGCTTATTTACTTTTCCGTTGCTACTGTTACAATCACTACAAAACTGCTACCGTTACTTTTACCACTGTTACCATTACTATCATACTACTTTGCTACTAAATACTTTGCTGCAAATATTAAGTTATCCATGTGTGGTTGAATTGACAACTCAACTGCTAATACTTGAGAATATTCTTTGGCTCCCCTTGTGTCGAATCAATAAATTTGGGTTGAATACTCTACCCTCGAAAACTGTTCCGATCCCCTATACTTGTGGGTTATCAAGACTATTTTCTGGCGCCGTTTCCAGGGAGCATAACTCTATTCTTTGAGTCACTTGGGATTTATATCTGCTGATCACTATGAAGAACTTGAAAGATGAAAGAACTAAGACTTTTCCCTCAACTACGAGGGGAGGTAAGGAACTGCCATCTAGCTCTGCACTAGATTCTCCTTCTGTTATGAGTAAGCTTGCGACACCTAAACCTGCTACTGCTATGAATTCTGATATGTCGCATGTTATTGATGATGCCACTTCTGCTATGCATGATACTTATGATGAAACTACTTCTATGCTTGATACTACTGTGCCATTAGGTGAATTTCTTGATGAACAACTTGCTAGGGTTAGAGAGAATGAAATTATTGAAGATGATATTATTGAAGATAGTGATGATGAAGGTTCTCCCCCTAAGTATGAATTGCATGTTGTTCCTGAGGGTTATGTTATGGATGAAGAAACTGCTAGATATTTTCTTGCTCGCAATGATAGATCTGATCTTAAGAAGTTATTAGCTAAACTTAAACAAGAAACTCTGAATGCTAGAATGAAATATGACCCTGCTTTTGCAACTTCACCTATCTTTGTTACTGATAAGGATTATGAATTCTCTGTCGACCCTGAAATTATTACTTTGGTTGAATCTGATCCTTTTTATGGCTATGAATCTGAAACTGTTGTGGCACACCTTACTAAGTTAAATGATATAGCCACCCTGTTCACTAATGATGAGAAATCTCGCTACTATTATATCCTTAAGATATTTCCGTTCTCATTAAAGTGTGATGCTAAAACTTGGTTTAATTCTCTTGATCCTGGTTGTGTGCGTAGTCCCCAGGATATGATTTATTACTTCTCTACTAAACATTTCCCTGCTCATAAGAAACAAGCTGCCTTGAGGGAAATATATAATTTTGTGCAAATCGAAGAAGAGAGTCTCCCACAAGCTTGGGGGAGGCTTCTTTGATTACTTAATGCTTTGCCTGATCATCCTCTTAAGAAAAATGAAATACTTGATATCTTTTATAATGGACTAACCGATGCTTCCAAGGACCACTTGGATAGTTGTGTTGGTTGTGTTTTTAGGGAAAGAACAGTCGACCAAGCTGAATTGCTACCGAATAATATGTTGACTAATGAGAATAATTGGACTCTTCCTGAGCCAATTCCTGAGGCAACTCCTGAGCCAATTGAGACAACTCCTGAACCTATTCTGAAACCAACTCCAAAGAAGAGGGGTGTTCTATTTCTCAGTCCTGAAGATATGCAAGAGCAAAGAAATCTATGAAAGAAAAAGGTATTAAAGCTGAAGATGTTAAGAATTTACCTCCTATTGAAGAAATACATGGTCTTAATATACCGCCTGTTGAAGAAACACATTGTCTTGATAACCCGACACAGGTTGTAAAGGTAAATTCTCTCTATAGATATGATAAAGTTGAAATCCCGTCTACTAAATTTCCTAGCCAATGCTTAGATGAATTTGATGACTTTATGGCTAGGCAAGAAAGTTTTAATGCTTATGTTGGTAGAGAATTAAATAGTAATGCTCACATGATTGGACGCTTGAGTGATTATATGGCTAGAGTTAAAGATGAACTTAAACTCATTAGCAAATATGCTTCTATGGTTACCACTCAAGCTGAACAAGTACTTAAAGCTCAAAATGATTTGCTTGATGAATTAAATAATAAACATTATTTTGCCGTTAGAGTGGCTACTAGAACTGGTAGAATGACTCAGGAACCTTTGTATCCTGAAGGCCACCCTAAGAGAATTGAGCAAGATTCTCAGAGGAATAATTTGGATGCACCTAGTCCTTCTAAAAAGAAGAAAAAGAAAAACGATAGGACTTTGCATGCTTCTAGTGAACCTGTTGTAGACACACCTGAGAACCCCAATGATATATCTATTTCTGATGCTGAAACACAATCAGGTGATGAACATGAACCTAGTGATAATGTTAATGATAATGTTCATGTTGATGCTCAACCTAGCAATAATAATGAAGTAGAGATTGAACCTGCTGTTGATCTTGATAACCCACAATCAAAGAATCAACGCTATGATAAAAGAGACTTTGTTGCTAGGAAGCATGGTAAAGAAAGAGAACCATGGGTTTAGAAACCCATGCCTTTTCCTCCTAAGCCATCCAAAAAAAAGGATGATGAGGATTTTGAGCGCTTTGCTGAAATGATTAGACCTATCTTCTTACGTATGTGCTTAACTGATATGCTTAAAGTAAATCCTTATGCTAAATATATGAAGGATATCATTATGAATAAAAGAAAGATACGAAAGCTGAGATTTCCACCATGCTTGCTAATTACACTTTTAAGGGTGGAATACCTAAGAAACACAATGAGATTATTACCTTGCCTGCGCCTTCTTTGTTTGATTTAACTGCAGGCCATTACCTCGTCTTGCCGAAGGCCGTGTACGCATACCGAGGCCAGACATCAGCCCCAGAGCCTGAGCCGGAACCACCATTGGACCCTTATCGTCCATCATGTTATCAGTGGGATCCGGAGGAGATCGCTAGCCAGTGGTGTCCAGATGACACTTCTCAGTACACCGGGGAGAGTAGCCCTTGGGCATAGACCAACTTAGGCCAAAATCCTAAGCTTGGGGGAGTACGTATTTCTCACGGACTTTACATTCATGTTCACACATTATTCTAGTTGTCGGTGCTCATACTCTTTCATTGTATTATCCATGCTAGTTTAATTTCTTTTTCTAGCTTTCTTCTTGTGTGTTTGATAAACCTTAAGAAAAACAAAAAAATAGTTAGTTTAATTTCCATGCTTGTAGTAGTAATTAAAATGAAAACCCAAAAAGATTTCTCAATCTTCTTTTGCTTGTTGGGAGTTTTCCCGTGTAAATAGTTTTATTTCTTTTCTTTCCTTTGGGGGTCGAGAGGAAAAGACCATAATGAAAATGTTTAGTGGCTCTTATATGCATGATTGTTGATTTAACCAAGAGCTCATATTACCTTGTCTTCTCCCTTGAATTGAATGCTTGCAGATTCCAGCTTAGTCCAATGCACGTGCATTATTATTATTATACACACCGTTCGGTCGTGCAAGTGAAAGGCAATAATGACGATATATGATGGACTGATTGGGATGGGAGAAGCTGGTATGAACTCGACCTCTCTTGTTTTTGTAAATATGATGAGTTCATCGTTCCTGATTCAGTCTATTATGAATACACAAGTTTGCAATGACATTTAGAGATTATAGTTGCTTATGCCATGCTTAATTAGCTACGAGCTTATAATGATTTACCTTGCGTGCCAACATGCTATTAAAATGGTTGTGATGTGGTATAATAGGGTGGTACCCTCCTTTGAATGAATTGAGTGACTCGACTTGGCACATGTTCACACATGTAGTTGAAACAAAATCAACATAACCTTCACGATATTTATGTTCATGGTGGATTATATCCTACTCATGCTTGCACTC
>NW_021261513.1:0-995 GCF_002162155.2 Triticum dicoccoides
CACGAACAGGTAAGAAATGGGCTACTTTGGAAAGACGATCGACAACGACGAAAATAGCATTATTCCCTCTCTTGGTCCTGGGAAAACCGGTAATGAAATCCATACCAATTTTATCCCATTTCCATTCAGGAATAGCTAAGGGTTGAAGGGTGCCAGCAGGCCGTTGATGCTCTGCTTTTACACGGCGACAGACGTCGCAATTAGCAATATACTGAGCAATTTCTCTCTTCATCCTAGTCCACCAGAACCTCTGGCGTAGGTCCTGATACATCTTAGTACTACCGGGATGAATGGTGAGAGGAGATTCATGAGCCTCCTTAAGGATCAACTGCCGTAGATGCTGGTTCTTGGGAACCACTAGACGGTTCTCAAAGTACACAACACCATGATCATTTGTGGAGAAACAACTAGCACCTCCGCTAGCAATGTTCTCTTTGATTTTAGATATTCCCTTATCTTGCTTTTGGGCAGCGATGATTTGATCCGTAAGAGTAGGTTTTGCTACCAAGGTGGAAAGAAAACCTTGAGGGACAATGTGAAGGTTAAGCTTCCGAAATTCCTCATGGAGAAGCGGTTGACTTTGTTGTAACATCAGGTTGTTACAATAAGATTTACGACTTAGCGCATCAGCCATGACGTTGGCTTTCCCTGGGGTGTAGGTTATTCCTAAATCGAAGTCTGTGATCAACTCAACCCAACGTCTTTGCCTGAGATTCAAATCCGGTTGGGTGAAAATGTACTTCAGACTTTGGTGATCAGTGAATATTTCGCAACGATTACCGAGGAGGTAATGTCGCCAGGTCTTAAGTGCATAGACTACGGCTGCAAGCTCTAGATCATGAGTAGGATAATTCTCCTCATGTGGGTGCAATTGCCGTGAAGCGTAGGCAATTACGTGTCGATCTTGCATGAGAATGCAACCTAGTCCTTGTCGCGAGGCGTCGCAGTAGATAACAAAGTCCTTGGAGAAGTCTGGCGGTACCAGTACGGGAGCA
>NW_021261514.1:0-1031 GCF_002162155.2 Triticum dicoccoides
GGGTCATCGGTATTGTACCGGGACCACCGGAAGGGTCCCGGGGGCCCACCGGGTGGGGCCACCTGCCCCGGGGGGGCACATGGGCTGTAGGGGGTGCGCCTTGGCCTACATGGGCCAAGGGCACCAGCCCCAAGAGGCCCATGCGCCTAGGGAACCCTAGAGGGAAGAGTCCTCAAGGGGGAAGGCACCTCCGAGGTGCCTTGGGGAGGATGGACTCCTCCCCCCTCTTGGCCGCCGCACCAGATGCCATCTGGAGGCTGGCCGCCGCCCCTTGGGGTGGGAAACCCTAAAGGGGGCGCAGCCCTCCCCTTCCCCTATATATATGAGGCCTAGGGGCTGCCCATAACACATGATTTGATCTCTCGTTGGTGCAGCCCTGCCCCTCTCCCTCCTCCTCTTCTCCCATGGTGCTTGGCGAAGCCCTGCAGGATTGCCACGCTCCTCCATCACCACCACGCCGTTGTGCTGCTGCTGGATGGAGTCTTCCTCAACCTCTCCCTCTCTCCTTGCTGGATCAAGGCGTGGGAGACATCGTCGAGCTGTACGTGTGTTGAACGCGGAGGTGTCGTCCGTTCGGCACTTGATCATCGGTGATCTGAATCACGACGAGTACGACTCCATCAACCCCGTTCACTTGAACGCTTCCGCTTAGCGATCTACAAGGGTATGTAGATGCACTCTCCTTTCTACTCGTTGCTGGTCTCTCCATAGATAGATCTTGGTGATACGCGTAGGAAAATTTTGAATTTCTGCTACGTTCCCCAACAGTGGCATCATGAGCTAGGTCTATTGCGTAGATTCTTTGCACGAGTAGAACACAAAGTAGTTGTGGGCGTTGATGTTGTTCAATATGCTTACCGTTACTAGTCCAATCTTGTTTCGACGGTATTGTGGGATGAAGCGGCCCGGACCGACCTTACACGTACTCTTACGTGAGACAGGTTCCACCGATTGACATGCACTTGGTGCATAAGGTGGCTAGCGGGTGCCAGTCTCTCCCACTTTAGTCGGAACGGATTCGATGAAAAGGG
>NW_021261515.1:0-1389 GCF_002162155.2 Triticum dicoccoides
AAATAAATAAATGATCACAAAGTGAACAGATTGCCATTTTTCCATGAAAGGTTGGGTGAGCAACCCCCAGCTTGAAAGACATAATTAGGACATGTTTGATGGAGAAGCTTATTTAGAAATAGTTTAATCGATACCATGATCATAGTGAAGGTAATAAATATGTATGAAAGAGCAGATGATCCTCCTCTCCACAACAACAGAAAAATTGAGTTTGAATAAACAGATCAAGTAATGAAAAAGCTCACGCCACTGCGACCATATACAAACACATTTGACCAGTCTAACATTGCAAAATATAGCTAGAAAATTAGAATGTCTTCTAACGCTCTAGCCCAACAAATGAAGGTGGAAGGAGATTGTTGTGCTGCAATACCATAGCTGAGAGGGAGGAAGGTCTAATTGTTGTGGACCAGAGTATTTACTCTGTCACACGGTTTGTGAGCGGAGAGGCGCGAGCAGTCCTCACAGTCATGACACCCAGATCATCGATGCCATAGCAGACCTCACGCTAGCCTCAGCAGGCCTCTAACCTGCAGGTTGTACAAACAGCACTATGTGCCTCAAGAAATTGTAACAAACAGGCCAAAAAAATACAATGGGCAACTGACCGAGTGAATGTGATATGTTTCATATTTCACACTTTTTACCTTGCAGAATAAACCATAAAGACCTTTCAGGCAATCTTTTCTTGTACCTATGGCATTCTCACAAGGAAAACCTTGGCCTTCAACAGCTCATCCATAATAACAACAGCATCAGCCTACATGTTTAGCAATGTTATGTGCATTTAAGAGATCTTCAATTGTTCAACAACAATAATGACACTAAACAGAGGTAAACCTGATCTGAAGCGACGCATACAGGGGAAAAAACACACCATAAAAGTTCATCTCCTCCAGCAAGAATCCTAAAAAGAAAGTAATTGTTCAACAACAATAATGGCACTAAACAGAGGTAAACCTGATCTGAAGCGAGGCATACAGGGCAAAAAAAACTCACCATAAAAGTTCGTCTCCTCCGGCAAGAATCCTAAAAAGAAAGTAATTCTTAATTTCCAAAGGCACCAATAGGATACAGGAAAAAAAGACATCTAAAACACTGCCACTAAGCTATGAACACTGCCATCCAAAAGTACAGCTACGCCAATCAGTAAATGTAATCATGTTACAGCAATTATTTGTCTGCATAAGAAATAACGATCATCTTGGAGTGGCCTCAAGGAATAGCAACACGCAACAAAACAACAGATATTAAGGCATACATCTCAACTGCTTTCAACTTAGTAAATGATGTAAAACTAACCATGCCAATGAAGCAACAAAAAAGTATTACCTTTGTTACTTGACGTGCAACCAACAAAAGTTAATTTTTCAGAGTGAAGAAATATAC
>NW_021261516.1:0-1829 GCF_002162155.2 Triticum dicoccoides
AAATAAATAAATGATCACAAAGTGAACAGATTGCCATTTTTCCATGAAAGGTTGGGTGAGCAACCCCCAGCTTGAAAGACATAATTAGGACATGTTTGATGGAGAAGCTTATTTAGAAATAGTTTAATCGATACCATGATCATAGTGAAGGTAATAAATATGTATGAAAGAGCAGATGATCCTCCTCTCCACAACAACAGAAAAATTGAGTTTGAATAAACAGATCAAGTAATGAAAAAGCTCACGCCACTGCGACCATATACAAACACATTTGACCAGTCTAACATTGCAAAATATAGCTAGAAAATTAGAATGTCTTCTAACGCTCTAGCCCAACAAATGAAGGTGGAAGGAGATTGTTGTGCTGCAATACCATAGCTGAGAGGGAGGAAGGTCTAATTGTTGTGGACCAGAGTATTTACTCTGTCACACGGTTTGTGAGCGGAGAGGCGCGAGCAGTCCTCACAGTCATGACACCCAGATCATCGATGCCATAGCAGACCTCACGCTAGCCTCAGCAGGCCTCTAACCTGCAGGTTGTACAAACAGCACTATGTGCCTCAAGAAATTGTAACAAACAGGCCAAAAAAATACAATGGGCAACTGACCGAGTGAATGTGATATGTTTCATATTTCACACTTTTTACCTTGCAGAATAAACCATAAAGACCTTTCAGGCAATCTTTTCTTGTACCTATGGCATTCTCACAAGGAAAACCTTGGCCTTCAACAGCTCATCCATAATAACAACAGCATCAGCCTACATGTTTAGCAATGTTATGTGCATTTAAGAGATCTTCAATTGTTCAACAACAATAATGACACTAAACAGAGGTAAACCTGATCTGAAGCGACGCATACAGGGGAAAAAACACACCATAAAAGTTCATCTCCTCCAGCAAGAATCCTAAAAAGAAAGTAATTGTTCAACAACAATAATGGCACTAAACAGAGGTAAACCTGATCTGAAGCGAGGCGTACAGGGCAAAAAAACTCACCATAAAAGTTCGTCTCCTCCGGCAAGAATCCTAAAAAGAAAGTAATTCTTAATTTCCAAAGGCACCAATAGGATACAGGAAAAAAAGACATCTAAAACACTGCCACTAAGCTATGAACACTGCCATCCAAAAGTACAGCTACGCCAATCAGTAAATGTAATCATGTTACAGCAATTATTTGTCTGCATAAGAAATAACGATCATCTTGGAGTGGCCTCAAGGAATAGCAACACGCAACAAAACAACAGATATTAAGGCATACATCTCAACTGCTTTCAACTTAGTAAATGATGTAAAACTAACCATGCCAATGAAGCAACAAAAAAGTATTACCTTTGTTACTTGACGTGCAACCAACAAAAGTTAATTTTTCAGAGTGAAGAAATATACCAAGCGCAAAGCATGAGTAAGAAAATTGTGTTACTGTGGTAATCAGAAGACACCTGAAAAGTAGTTATCCAACCAATTAGATAAAAGACCTTGATTTGGGTATACCTGCAATCAAACCTTTCATAAAAAATCGTTTGTTCTTGGTCTCCACCATAAGCTATAACCAAATTGATAACAAACCTCTATAGCTAACTATTTCTGTGAAATAATATTAACAAACTTTAACCATGGCACAAATATATATGTGTGTGTGTGATGAGCAATAAAAAGGAAAGACCAAAAATGTAAACTTCATGGATTGGAACCTTAAGTCAATAAACTAATCTCCAACAGTGCTAACTGATGCCAATAAATTAACTACCAGTATTTTCACCCCTCAAGAAACCCCCAAACATTTAATAGAAGCATCAAATTAGTTAGCCGGTACCCAAAAAGAGGTCA
>NW_021261517.1:0-1411 GCF_002162155.2 Triticum dicoccoides
CCAAACGGGCGCCCGGTATACCCGGCCACGTGCCTACCGCATCACAGCCCACCCCTACGGTCAGCGCTGTCCACGGCCTCCAGCATACTACAAACACCAGAAACTACTTGCAACTCCTGGACAGAGGACAAGGGTGAATAAGAAGTCGAGCGGGGTCATATTTCAGGGCCCAATGTATGGTAGTAGCTGAATCATGGATCACAAACACAGAACTCAGTTCCTGAGGATGGCTTCAATGAGACAACCCACCATGTACTCCTACATGGCCTCTCACCGACACCTTTTACCAAATCGTGTTCACACACTTAGCTCACACACAGTAGGACATGTTCACCCGCCTCTGATTCATCCCCGATGAATCAGACCTGACTCAACTCTAAGCAGTAGCAGGCATGACAAACAAGCATGAATGAGTAGGCACATAAGGGCTCAAACAACTCCTACTCATGCTAGTGGGTTTCATCTATTTACTGTGGCAATGACAGGTCATGCAAAGGATAAAGGGGTTCAGCTACCGCAGCAAGTAACAAATATGTCGTTGTTGTCCTAATGCAGTAAAAGAGAGAAGGAGCGAGAGAGTGGGATTTTATCGGAATGAACAAGGGGGTTTTGCTTGCCTGGCACTTCTGAAGATAACATTGAGTCTTCATCAGTGTCAACGATCACATCATCAGTATCACGTCTATCGAGAGGGGACAAATACCGGCAACACAGAAAGGAACACAATCAATGCAATGCACAATATGATGCATGATCATGACATGGCAAAATGAATGTGTTTTGGGCTAATGCAACTAAAACCAGATTAAATGAAGTTGGTTTGAATCCAAGATTCAAATTCAAACTCCATATGTGATTATTTAAATGCCATTAAATTTATTTGTGCTAAACAGCAGCTATAAGTTGTTCTAACATGCATGAAAATGGTACAGATGGATTCCTTGAATTTTTCTGATAATTTTTCATATATAAATTATTTAATTTGGAGTTACGGTTGAATTTCTATGAATTTTAGAAGTTTATACAATTTTCTGGAATTTTCTGAATTATAATAAATCCAGAAAATCAATTACTACGTCAGCCTGACGTCAGTGTGACGTCAGTGGTCAACGGGACATGGTCCGGGTCAAACCTGACAGTGGGTCCCGCGTGTCAGTGTGATTAGCTTAACTAAAATTAATTAAAACTAATCCTAATAGTTAACAGGGCTGGGCCCCACCTGTCATTGACTCAGGAGAGTCAACCGGGGCCCACCCGTGGTCAAAGTCAAAGTCGGCTGCCGGCGTTTAGCCGCCGGCGAGCCCGACGCGGCGGCGAGAGTGGTTTTAGCCACTCCGGCGACCAAATGGGCCGCGGAGGGCATCTAGGAGGAGCTGGGGACGAGCCGAAGCT
Organism: Triticum dicoccoides; assembly: GCF_002162155.2. Classification (NCBI taxonomy): domain Eukaryota; kingdom Viridiplantae; phylum Streptophyta; class Magnoliopsida; order Poales; family Poaceae; genus Triticum; species Triticum dicoccoides. The sequence continues at coordinate 1,393 of NW_021261517.1, forward strand.
CTTGGTGGAGTCAGTTGCG
>NW_021261518.1:0-1578 GCF_002162155.2 Triticum dicoccoides
TCAGTCCAATAAACATATTCGAGGGTTGAGACACGGCATGACCATGTTTGTCCAAAAACAATTTGAATCAGCATGTATGTCATGGAACTTTCGTAGAAGGTTTTGTCATATTATGGGAGGACATTTTTTGAAGTTCCAGGGAAATAACTGAGCATTCTCATCGATTTATACAGAAAAGGTTGTACACATTTGACCCAAGATTTTTTTCCTAACTTGTTTACCATCGCTCCTGGTTAAGTAAGTAGCCACCATGGCTACTTAACATGTGGGGGTGGCTATGGTTATGACTGATTTGGCATAATCTTTTAGCTACTATGCTAAAGATAAGATGAGCAAGTGGATCTGGAAAGTGTATTTGTGGTCTGGATTTGGTGAGTAACACTGGTGGAAAAAGGGCCTTTGGTCGCGGTTCGCAACTGCCATTAGTCGCGGGAAGCCCGAGCTTCACCGGCCGCCACCCTCCAGGGCCGACGCCCCAAGATCTAGACAGAACTTTGCCGCTGCCACCGGCCAAGTTCCGCCGCCGCCAACCGGCCAAGCCGCCGGCCACTGCATGACCATGCGAGCACAGCCAGCCGACCGACCAACTCTGACGAAGAAGGCCACCACCACCAAGCCTAGGGCCGGCGCCCCAGACATCCTCGTGTTGCAGATCAAGTCCAGGAGCAGTGCCCCGCCGACGGTGATTGATATTGGTAGCACAACGAATTAGCCCGACATGAGTCAAGGCCAGATCCGCCGTTGCTGGTGCCGTTCTCCCACACCGCCGCCGCACCACTTCCATGTCGCCGCCGATCTGCGCCACTGCCGCCTATCTGGCCGGAGAGGAGCGCCGCCTCCCAACCAGATCGAGATCCGAGGAGAAACCGCCGCCGCTGCCACGCCACAAGGGCTTTGCCCTGTGACGCCCCGGGCGACGGCGATGGAGGGGTGCGGAAGAGGGGCGAGGCTGTAGGAGGAGGGCGGGGGCTCCCCGGTGCGGGGCGGCGCCGCCGCACGGGGGAGGGATGGGAGGGACGTACGGCGCTGTCCTCCGATGATCCGATCTAAGTGGTCTCTTAAAAATGGGACAAATTTTCACTTCCCGGCCTCTGCACCAACCAGGGATGCATACGGCCATTTTAGTATGAGTATCAAGATAAATATGGTCCTTAGATTTTTTTAAATTGAGTATCAAGATATTTCTTGATGAGAGGTTCCACCACACATCAAGTTTGATCCTCAATAAACGGGGAAAACCCATGTGCATCTCTGTGTTTAGTTGTTGGCGATGTCGTTCACACTATTTAGCACTATAGATCTGAGATCACACTGCTGCCACTACATTTATTTACCGCAACGGGGTCTTTTATGTCCTTTGGGGGCATCATTAAGAAACAGTATAATGGGGCGAGCTACGAGCCACCACAGCGCTTTGATTCGTTGGCCATTCGATTTCATCTATCGCACATCGTCTGGCCATCTGCATTCGTCTCTTGGGTAGCTGCTCCGCAGAGTTACCTGGGCTTCATGTCATTTATCGGGCCAAATTGGGCTGGGAAATCTCTTCTCTTTCGCGAGCCCGTGTTGAGGAACACG
>NW_021261519.1:0-644 GCF_002162155.2 Triticum dicoccoides
AAGGGAAGCCAAGACCGAGAAGACTCGTTAGGTTTTTCGCTACCAACACCTTCGCCCCTTACTCCACCGCTTAAATCTCGGGACGAGATTTCTTGTAGTGGAGGAGAATTGTGACGCCCGGGTAATTAAGCTACAGTGATCCTTTGCTAATGATGCCACGTCACCTCGTTTGTAGTTGCTAATCTCGAGTTAGTTCGAAACCGATTCAAATTCAAATTTAAAATATAGGCAAACGACAAAAGTTTTCAAATAATAAAACTAAAATGTTCTGGTTGTGCCAAATAATGCGTAGGTAATTATGGTGAAGAAACCACACTTGTATAAAATATGTAAATACCCAAAGTGAATAAAATAGTAGCAAAAACAATTAGTTAAATGATTATAAAATAATAAACAATTACAAATGATTTTATATTAGGTGCCATGTTAATTGCGGTAGCGGCATAAGTATTAAAAACATTTTAGGTGCAACTTGGGTTTTTCATAAACACCGAAATTTAATTAAAACAGAAAAGAAGAAAAGAAATAAAATAAAGAAACAAACTAACAGAAAACTAAACTAAAACAAAAGAGACCCCCCCTGGACCCCTTGGCCCAACTGGGCCATGGCCCAGCCGGCCGCCCCCTGGCCTATAGGCCACCCC
>NW_021261520.1:0-1648 GCF_002162155.2 Triticum dicoccoides
TTCGTCCGCCACACACCCCTAACCTATCGAACTCGCAACTTTTCCCCTCCGGTTCATCTGTCCGAAAACGCGAAACACCTGGAATACTTTCCCGGATGTTTCCCCCCTTCGTCGGTATCACCAACTACCGCGATTGGGCGCACCTAGCGTCGTTACTTGTCATGTCATGCATCGATATGCATTTGTTTGCATTGTATTCATTGTTTCTTCCCCCTCTTCTCTCCCGTAGACTACGAGACCGACGCTGCTGCTGCCCAGTTCGACTACGGAGTTGACGACCCCTCTCTCTTGCCAGAGCAACCAGGCAAGCCCCCCCTTTTTGATCACCAGATATCGCCTATTCTACTCTATACTGCTTGCATTAGAGTAGTGTAGCATGTTACTGCTTTCTGTTATACCTATCCTGATGCATAGCCTGTCCTTGTTACTACTGTTGATACCTTTAACCGCAATCCTAAATACTTAGTATAGGATGCTAGTTTATCATCATTGGCCCTACATTCTTGTCAGTCTGCCTTGCTATACTATCGGGCCGTGATCACCTGGGAGGTGATCACGGGTATATACTATACATACATACATACTATACAGATGGTGACTAAAGTCGGGTCCGCTCGAAGAGTACCCGCGAATGATTCACGGATTGGGGGCTGAAAGGACCTTTGTCCCGACGGCCCTCTGTGTGGATCTTTGTGGCAGAGCGACAGGGCAGGTTGAGACCGCCTAGGAGAGAGGCGGGCCTGGCCCTGTTCGGCGTTCGCGGATATTTAACACGCTTAACGAGATCTTGGTATTTGATCTGAGTTGGCTACGAGCCTATACGCACTAACCATCTACGTGGGAGTAGTTATGGGTATCCCGGCGTCGTGGTATCAGCCGAAGCACTTCAGACGTCAGCTACGGAGCGGCGCGCGCCGGATTGGACTGGAACGCCTACTAGGCTAGGTCTGCTTCCGGCCGCCCTCGCAACGTGCAGGTGTGCTATGGGCGATGGGCCCAGACCCCTGTGCGCTTAGGTTTAGACCGGCGTGCTGGCCTCTCTGTTGTGCCTAGGTGGGGCTGCGACGTGTTGATCTTCCGTGGCCGGGCATGACCCAGGAAAGTGTGTCCGGCCAAATGGGATCAAGCGTGTTGGGTTATGTGGTGCACCCCTGCAGGGAAGTTAATCTATTCGAATAGCCGTGATCTTCGGTAACAGGACGACTTGGAGTTGTACCTTGACCTTATGACAACTAGAACCGGATACTTAATAAAACACACCCTTCCAAGTGCCAGATACAACCGGTGGTCGCTCTACCTCAGGGATATGAGGAGGGGATCGCCGGATAGGATTATGCTATGAGATGTTACTTGGAGATGCTACTTGGAGGACTTCGACCTACCCTCTTCTGCCTGTTGCAAGACGAAGGTGACCAGAAGCGTAGTCTTCGATAAGACTAGCTATCCCCCTCTTATTCTGGCATTCTGCAGTTCAGTCCACTGATATGGCCTCCTTACACATATACCCATGCATATGTAGTGTAGTTCCTTGCTTGCGAGTACTTTGGATGAGTACTCACGGTTGCTTTCTCCCCCCTTTTTCCCCTTTCCTTTCTTTCTGGTTGTCGCAACCAGATGCTGGAGTCCAGGAGCCAGACGCCACCGTCGA
>NW_021261521.1:0-987 GCF_002162155.2 Triticum dicoccoides
CCCCCCCCCCCCTTTAGTCGCGGTTGCTTAAGAACCGCGACTAAAGGCCCGTCCACGTGGGCGGAGGACCTTTAGTCGCGGTTCTTGTGGCTAACCGCGACTAAAGGCGGCCACAGGTTTTTGAAAAAAAATTGAATTTTTTTTTTCAAATTTCTGAATTATTTTAACCTCTAGTCTCTAATCACCACCCCTCATCACTTCTCAATTTATTCTTTTATCACCCCTCATCATTCCAAATCATCTAACTTCCCAACCGGTCACCCATCCCTCTCACTACTCCAGCCCAAGCACGCTTAACTTCCGGGTTCTATTCTCCCACGCTCCAAGTCTGCACTTGTTGTTTTTCTGACAATAATAAGATGTCAATCCTATTAACCTTCAGGAATTTTGCTTGAGCATGAAGTGACACATTTCACTGTTTGAGTTTGAAACTATTGTTTTAAAAAACAATAATTATTTAGTAACACTAATATTTCTTGAATAATTAGTTTGACCATTGTTTGACCACAGTTTGACCACAGTTTGACCAGATTTGACCAAAATTGAAATAATTAAAATAATTATTTAGTAACACTAATATTCTAGAATAATTAGTTTGACCATTGTTTGACCATAGTTTGCCCACTGTTTGAATATTTTTCAATTTTTTCCACTCTAGATCTTACAAGCCCCGTAACTTTTTTTCTATTAGGTTTTTGAGGACTTTGAAAATGTTTAACGGGGTTCCCCCCGTTAAATTTGGATGTAACTTTTCGAGTAGATGATTTTTCATATAAAAAACTTTTTCATCCGAGTTAGTATGCAAAAGTTATGCCCATTTTTACAAATTTCAGAGAGATTTTGCAAATAAAGTCAAAATTCACATTTGCAAATTTTCCCAACAACTAGACCACATATCACATGAGAAACTTATTTTCTTTTATTTTTTTGACATTTCCATTATTTTCTTTTATTTTTTTTAAAACTGAAAAGGCGATCCCGGGGGGG
>NW_021261521.1:1013-2316 GCF_002162155.2 Triticum dicoccoides
GAGTTTGAAAATGGGACCTTTAATACCGGTTCGTGGCACGAACCGGGACTAAAGGTCTCAACACCTTGGCCAATCGCGACTAAAGGCCTTTGGGCACCTTTAGTCGCGGTTGGCCTGACCAACCGCGACTAAAGCCCGCGAGCGCCCTGGGCCCAGGCATTTGGTCGCGGTTCATCTGCCGAACCGCGACTAAAGACTTCATTAGTCGCGGTTCCTACAGTTTCGCGACTAATGGGGCTGGACGGAAGCCTCTTTTTCTACTAGTGCTAACGGAGACAAACATGCACGGACTTGGGACTGACTAGAGCAAGTGCATCATCCATGGTCCGGCGGCACCTCCGGCTCAACTCAGCGGCGCTCTGCCCCCGTCTACAGGCGCCGTTGGGGGCAGGCGGGCGCGAAGTGCCCCGGCTCACCGCAGAATTGGCATGTGTTGTAGCCCCTAAACGCGACGTATGGGTCGTCGCGGCCTCCGGTGCGTGTGGGGCAGTCCCTGGGCCGGTGCCCCAGCTTGCCGCAGGTCTCGCACCGGATGTCGGCGGTCTCTTTGTTGGCGCAGTCCTTGTCTGCGTGGCCGGCGCCACCGCAGACGCCGCAGCGGGTGGCGCTGGCGGAGTCGAAGCCGGCGGGGGTGGTGCAGAGGGCCTCGAAGTGGCCGTTGCCCCCGCACCGTGAGCACGGCGAGGCGGCACAGTGGTTCCTGCGGTTGGTGCGGGAACCACAGGCGGAGCACTGGACGGACGACATGGGTGGGAGCGAGGAGGATGGAGGATGTGGAACGGAGGCGAAGGGTTCGGGAAAGCTATGGAGTTGAGCTGATGGAGGAAGGAAGGAAGAGTCAAGAGTGTTGTGTTCAGTCAAGTGGGTGCCCTTTTTATGCTCCTCGCGAAGGCCATGGATAGGGTCTCCTTCCTTCAATAATGCAGGGCCAAACAGGCAGCCAACGGGGTCCTCCGGACTGTCGCGGTAGCGATGCACGACGTGGCTAGGCAGAGCACAGAAAGCACCGGGGAGATCAGAAAGCAGTCTGGGCCAAAAACTCAAGACTGCATATCATATGTACTGGGTACAATACAATCACACATGCATGCATGCATGATGATATCTTGCCTGTCGTCACCAGATCAAATCCTTTGATTGGCCATGTACGGATGTACCGGCGACCTCACCATCAAACTCTATTAACTGCAATTTTCTTTTATTTCATTCCATGCATGCGTACATTTGTTTGTTGCCATACTATTGTTTACCAGACGTCACCTGGATTGGATCGACTGAGGCTCAATGATGTTATTTTAGTTTT
>NW_021261522.1:0-13791 GCF_002162155.2 Triticum dicoccoides
CTCTCTCACACGGCCGAACACCACCCTCGCCGCCGTTCGCCACAGCAGCCGTCTCCGGCCACCCCTCGCTCCCCCGACTAGCTCAGGAGCTCCGCCGCGACCCCCTCTTCCTCCCCACCGCTCCACGGGTCTCCGGAAGCCCTGCATCACCGCCTACGTCGCCGTTCCCCTCCTCGGCCACTGGAGGTCATCGCCGTCGATTCGCTGCACTCCGGCCGTCCCCGAGCCCGCTAACCATCCCTGCAGCTCCGCGGTGAGCCACCGATTCGATTCCCCCTTGCCCCGTCGTCCCTAGCCCTCTGTAGCTGCCGCCCCCTTGAGCTCCGAAGCTCGACGCCGCCGGCGATGTCGCCGTCGTGGCCACGGTCACCGTAGCGCCCAACCGAGCACACTATCGTGCTCCACACCTCACTAGGAGCACGCAGCTCGCACCAACACCTCCCCAAACGCCCTGCAACGCCGATTCCGACCGCACCCGAACTCCGGCCGCCGCTCACGAGCTCGCCGTCGACGGTACAGACCACCCCAGGCACGGCCACCACCACCGTTCGACGCGCGGGAGCAAGGGCTCTCCAACGAGCCCAAGCACGGCCTCGCCCGTGCCCTGTAGCGCGATCCCGCATCGCGCCGCCGTCTCGGGCCTCGCCGACGTCATGTCGCCGGTGGGTTTGACCCACTTTGACCACGGCAGGACCCCCCCTGAGTCCCTGACAGGTGGGCCCAGCCCTGTAGCTAATTAGGATTAGCGCTAACCACTGTTAGTTAACCCCCTGACACTGACCAGTGGGCCCCAGCGCCACTAACCCCTAATTAGGAATAAATTAACCCTGTTAAACCCCCCCTGTCACTGACGTGTGGACCCCACACGTCAGGTTTGACCCCAGCCAGCCGCAGTTGACCACTGACATCATGCTGACGTCATGCTGACGCAGTAATTGATTTTCTGGATTTAATTTAAATCAGGAAATTCCAGAATATAATTTAAACTTCAAAAATTCATAACTTTTATTCTGTAACTCCAAATTGGACAAATTATATATGAAAAATGATCAGAAAAATCCAATCTATCCATCTGTACTATTTTCATGCATGATCAAACAAGTCAAATTGATGTTTTAAACAGAACAAGGAAAAGCACTTTAAAAGGCCATGTTTGAGTTTGAAATTTGAATCTTTGATTCAAATTTGTTCAAACCCTTCTGGTTTTAGTTGCATTAGCCCAACACACTCATATTGCCATGTTTCATGCATGCATCATATTGTTGCACATTGTTTGGTGATGGTTGTGTATCGGTGTCCTTGCGACAGGTTCTGCCTCCGAGGAGTACCGTGATTACCCTAACAAAGAATCGTATCAGTGCATCGAACCATCAGGCAAGCAACCAACCATTTGATCATATCGATACAATCCCATGTTCTCGCTCCTGCTCTCTTTTACTGCATTAAGACAACGCGTTTCAAACTGCTGTGTGCTACGGTAGTTGAACCCATTTCCTCTGCATGACCTGTCATTGCCACAGTAACTAGATGAAACCCACTAGCATGTGTAGGAGTTGATTGAGCCATATGTATGTGTTGTTCCTACCTTGCTATGCCTGCTATGCTTAGAGTCGTGTCAGGTCTGGTTCATCTGGGTGATGGCTAGAGTGAAATGATTATGTCGGAAATGAGAGTGGTGTGGTGAACACGATTTGGTAAAGGTATCGATGAGAGGCCATGTAGGAGTACATGGTGGGTTGTTTCATTGAAGCCGACCTTAAGCACTGAGATCTGTATGTGTGATTTAAGATACAGCTACTACCATGCATTGGGCCCTGAAATATGACCCCGCTCGACTTCTTATTCACCCTAGCTCTCTGTCCAGGAGTTGCAAGTAGTTTCTGGTGTTTGTAGCCTACTGGAGGCCGTGGACAGCGCTGACCGTAGGGGTGGGCTGTGATGCGGTAGGTACGTGGCCGTGTGTACCGAATACCCGTTAGGTATCTCGGGAACCCTGTTCACATCGTTCGGGGCCGTATGGGAAACCTCGGCCGGACTCCCTGCGGATGGAACCTGAATAGGCGATAAACCTGGACTAGAGGCTTAAGTGTTTAGGTAGGTCGTGGTCTACACCCACGTCGGCTTTCGCTTGAAGTCTGCCGAGCACATGTCGTGTGCAGACGCTAAGTGGTGGAAACATGTATGAAGAAGTACACCCCTGCAGGGTTATCATGATCTATTCGAATAGCCGCGTCCGCGGTAAAGGACTACTTGGTTGCCTATACAGTTCATAGACAAGTAAATGGAAACTACTAAAAGCCTCAAGATAAGTGTGAGTGCCGAGGATGGCTCTTCCGTAGGAAGACGGAGGTGAATCCTCGGTGGTGTATTGAAGTGGTGAGTAGTGGACTCGTGTGCGCAAAACCATTTCAAGTTGAAGTATCGTAGGATAGTCTAGCCAAGAGTCAAATCTGGCTTGCTGCAATAACCCCACCAACCCTTCTTGATAATATGCATGTATATAGGATCTGATGTAAGTCTTGCTGAGTACCTTTGTACTCATGTTGCTATAATTTACATTTTACAGAAGACGCTGCAACCCCTTCTGATGGGTTCTATGTAGACGTTGACATCAACGAGTAGGCTAAAGACCCAGGTGGTGACCCTGAGCTTGTGAAGGACCACGTAGTATAGCTAGGCTTTCCAAGCCTCTTTTATTTTACTAGTTGTCTGTACTCAGACAAGTTACTTCCGCTGCTGGTTTGTATGACTGTATGACTTGTATGTTGGGTCGTGAGACCCGTACCTTTGTGTATGTTATGTATGGCTCCCTGAGCCTTAAATAAAGTACTTGTGTCGTAGAGTCATGTTGTGATGCTTCGTTGTATTTGCACATATCGAGCATATTGTGTGTATGATTGAAATGCTTGGTATGTGTGGGATCTGACTATCTAGTTGTTTATCTTTAGTAGCCTCTCTTACCGGGAAATGTCTCCTAGTGTTACCGCTGAGCCATGGTAGCTTGCTACTGCTCTGGAACACTTAGGCTGGCCGGCGTGTGTCCTTCTTCGTTCCTGTGTCTGTCCCTTCGGGGAAATGTCACGCTTGAGTACCGGAGTCCTGTTAGCCCGCTACAGCCCGGTTTACCGGAGTCCTGCTAGCCCAGTGCTACAGCCCGGACCCACTTGCTGATGACCGACACGTTCGAAGCTGGGTCATGGATGCCTGTCCCTGTAAGTCTGTGCCACTTTTGGTTTATGACTAGTCATGTCAGCCCGGGCTCTTTATCATATGGATGCTAGCGATACTATCATATACGTGAGCCAAAAGGCGCAAACGGTCCCGGGCAAAGGTAAGGCGACACCCGTGGGGATACCGTGCGTGAGGCCGCAAAGTGATATGAGGTGTTACCGGCTAGATCGATGTGACATCGAGTCGGGGTCCTGACAGCGTTGGCATCAGAGCCGGACTGCCTGTAGGTTCTCCAAGCCAAACTGGTCGATGTTGAGTCTAGAAATTCTTTAGTTATATGTAGGGGAATTGTTTGTGGGTTGGAACGTAAGGCTCTTTTTACTCCTTTATCTTATGACATTCTGATCTGAGTTAGTCCATTCTTCCACCGGGGGTTAAGGAATTAGGATCTATTCTCTCTATCAGGATCACGTGTTACTAATCAGTAGTACCTTATAAGTTTGATGGATACAAGCCTAGTTCAGTTCTACTACCACATTATGTTGTTAGAATGGATTCAGGACTTTGATATGATGATGTTGAGTGCGTACGAAATCCTTTGTCGAATGTCTCAAAATCCTTCTTGAGCATTTACAGCTGTTATGCTGCCGAAATTTTGCTAGAATTTCTAATGCCTTTGCATTATGATTGTGCTTTCAGATGGCCACTCGTGACCTCAATCAAGTGGTTCGCCTGACTCGATGCCTAGATGTACCCGGCCATACTGCCAAGTTGGTCAGGGTAATGACTGAGGCTGGATACCGCTGGTATCCTGAGTACACGGTCGAAGAGCAATTCCGAGACTTTAATCAAAGCCAGTATCTCTGCACTGTCAGGATATTTCCATCTTATCCTGGATCCACCGAGCCTCTTCACTGCTCCTATGGACTCGGGGTTACTATTGAGATGGCTGTGCAGGACGCCGCCTACTCTATGATGACCATTATGCGAGTCAGATCTGGTCTATTTCGGGACTCTGATTTCCGGTATATGCCAGGATCACTTCCGGGAGCACAAGGGTATCTCCAGGCTATCTATGCTGACCCCACCCAGGAGGATTCACGGACTCGCACCACTGCTGAGATGCTCGAGGATAAGGACCGTGAAAATCGGGCCTTGAGGTTAGAGCTCTTCAATACCCTTGCTGACCACTGGGCCACATTGACTCGGTTCGCACCGGCGGTGCAAGCTGGATGTTCAGATATGCGCGATCTCTATCCTGTGAGATCTGCTCTGCCAGACATGATGGTTTGGCGTGATGTAGGAGGCATCACCCCACCTCGCGGTCCCCGCAGGCCACCGTCTTTTGGTCCAAGGCCTCATCCTAGCCCCTATGGTCCACAAGCTCCGCGAGATCGTCTGTTTCCGGATGATCATTTTGAGCTTCCAGGCTATGGAGGTGACTTCTACGAGGACTACTAGGGATCGGTCTGAGTTAGTGGTAGTATCACTAGTTCGCACTAGCTGTGTCGTCTATCGTCCCGCATGACTCGTGGGATATGACCTAGTTTGTACTCTTTCCGGAGGTGTAGAAAAATAATGTATAGGAGCTTGGAATGCCTCCGATGAGATGTAATCCTCTTTTCATAGTAATAGTACTTTGTTTGGTCTTGTACTAAACCCTGTATGGTGTGTATGACGATGGAATAAAGAAGCAGTTTCTGTATCTACCATGTCATACAGATGATCATCTTGCATTTCGAGTCATTCCTTACATTCTGTATCCTATGTCGGAATTTTATCATTCTGACTAAATCATTGTCTTGTTTACCTAGGATGGTCAACACGCGCGCTAACCCTGCTTCTCAAGAGCAGGCCGAAGGCAGTGAAGCCAGGGATGCAAATCTGCCTCATCCTCCTTCACTAGCCGAGGTTATGATGGAAGCTGAGAGAAACAAGCGGGAGACCAACCGTTTGTTGGAGCGTATTGAACAGAACACAGCACACCATCAGAGGACTAACGTGGTGTCACTCAGTGATTTCATCAAATTACATCCACCCACGTTCCACCACTCCGTCGAGCCTCTCGACGCTGATGACTGGCTTCGCAGTATCTCTCACAAACTGCATTCCGTGCTGGTAGCGGAGGCTGACAAGGTCACCTTTGCTGCATATCATCTTGAAGGCCCCGCCAGTCTATGGTGGGAGAATTATGGAGCTATGCGCCCGGCGGGCCATGTCACTACTTGGGCTGAATTCAGCGAGGCTTTCCGTGAACATCACGATTCCGGAGGGTCTCATGGACCGTAAACGTGAAGAATTTTGCAGTTTCACCCAAGGCCGACTTTCTGTGGATGTTTACAGCAGGGAGTTCGGTAATCTCGCACGATATGCAACCGAGGAAGTTTCTACTGACGCCAAGAAGCAAGCAAGGTTCCGTAAGGGCCTTAGTCCTGAGCTTCGCCGTGACCTCCGTCTGCATGAGTGCACATCTTTTCAGAAACTTGTCAACAAAGCCATCAGTGCTGAAACTGGTCAGACTGACTATGACGCAACACGCAAGCATGGCCGTGACATGGGTTCCTCATCCGGTGCTGGTCCTCAGAAGCACCGCATGTGGGTACCCAACACCGCCCTGCCACCCAGGTTCACACCGAGGCCATCTTTCCAGGCGCCTCGCCCTGTTCAACAGTCTGCACCGGCCAAGCCCTATGGGGGTCCAACTAACAATGCTCCTCCACGTACCAGTTCCGTGACTTGTTTCAAGTGTGGGGAATCTGGTCACTATATGCGTGAGTGTCCCCAGACCAACCCCAACCAGTCTGCTAAAGCTGTTGGCCGTGGCAAGCCGACAGGAAAAATATTCCACGCCAAGCCGGTCACCGCTTCACGTGGCCATGTCAACTGTATCTCTGCCGAAGAAGCTCAAGAGGATCCCAACGTCGTTCTTGGTACGCTTCTTGTTAATTGCCACCCGGCATCTGTTCTTTTCGATACAGGAGCCTCTCATTCTTTTATATCCGAAAGTTATGCTCGTTTGCATAACGTTGCATTCTGTGACATGCCATCCACTATGGAGATTTCTACCCCTGGTTCTAGATGGCAGACCTCTAGGGTAAGTTATGGAAATGAAATCCAAGTCGACAGACTTGTTTTCCTCGCGTCTTTGATAGCCCTTAAATCTTCAGATATTAATATCATTCTGGGTATGGACTGGATGTCGGCTCATCATGCCCAAATCGATTGCTTCTCTAGGACTGTTCAACTCACCCATCCTTCGGGAAAGATAGTCAATGTCTTGACCCGAATAGCCAAGCGACAATTATATTCTCTTAACGCCAGCCCTTTGCCAGACCTTGAGGACGTTCCGGTAGTCCGTGACTTCCCGGATGTCTTTCCAGAGGAATTGCCAGGTGTTCCACCTGACAGGGAGGTTGAGTTCGTAATAGACCTCATTCCAGGGACCGTTCCGATTGCTAGAAGACCTTATAAGATGGCACCCCTAGAACTAGACGAGCTTAAGAAACAACTCGATGAGTCCTTGAAAAAGGGTTTCATCCGACCAAGCTCATCTCCGTGGGCTTGCCCCGTCCTCTTCGTCAAGAAGAAGGATGGTACGGACCGAATGGTTGTAGATTACCGACCTGTCAATTTGGTCACAATCAAGAACAAATATCCGCTTCCCAGGATCAACGACCTGTACGATCAGCTCGCCGGATCCTCAGTCTTCTCCAAGATGGATTTGAGGTTGGGCTACCATCAAATCAAAATAAAAAACGGGGACATTCCTAAAACGGCCTTTGTTACTCGTTATGGCCAATACGAGTACACCGTCATGTCCTTCGGTTTAACCAACGCTCTAGCCACCTTTTCTCGGTTAATGAACTCAATCTTCATGGAGTATTTGGATAAATTCGTCGTAGTTTACCTCGATGATATACTCATCTACTCCAAGAACGAGGAAGACCATGCCGAACATCTAAGGCTAGTGTTGCAGAAACTTCGAGAGCATCGCCTTTATGCCAAATTTTCTAAATGTGAATTCTGGTTGCCAGAAGTGACCTATCTGGGTCATGTAATATCTGGTAAAGGTATTGCTGTTAACCCTGAGCGAGTTCAAGCCGTCCTTAATTGGACTCCACCTGAATCGGTCAAGCAAGTTCGGAGCTTTCTGGGCTTAGCGAGCTATTGTCGTCGCTTTGTCGAGAACTTCTCCAAAGTTGCTAAACCTCTAACCAAACTCCTCAAGAAAGATAAGAAGTTCGAGTGGACTCCACAATGTGAGCACAGCTTTCAGGAACTGAAAAGACGCCTGACTTCTGCTCCCGTACTGGTACCGCCAGACTTCTCCAAGGACTTTGTTATCTACTGCGACGCCTCGCGACAAGGACTAGGTTGCATTCTCATGCAAGATCGACACGTAATTGCCTACGCTTCACGGCAATTGCACCCACATGAGGAGAATTATCCTACTCATGATCTAGAGCTTGCAGCCGTAGTCTATGCACTTAAAACCTGGCGACATTACCTCCTCGGTAATCGTTGCGAAATATTCACTGATCACCAAAGTCTGAAGTACATCTTCACCCAACCGGATTTGAATCTCAGGCAAAGACGTTGGGTCGAGTTGATCACATATTTCGACTTAGGAATAACCTACACCCCAGGGAAAGCCAACGTCATGGCTGATGCGCTAAGTCGTAAATCTTATTGTAACAATCGGATGTTACAACAAAGTCAACCGCTTCTCCATGAGGAATTTCGGAAGCTTAACCTTCACATTGTTCCTCAAGGATTTCTTTCCACCTTGGTGGCGAAACCTACTCTTACGGATCAAATCATTGCTGCCCAGAAGCGAGATAAGGGAATAGCTAAGATCAAGGAGAACATTGCTAGCGGAGATGCTAGTTGTTTCTCCACAAATGATCATGGTGTTGTGTACTTTGAGAACCGTCTAGTGGTTCCCAAGAACCAGCATCTACGGCAGTTAATCCTTAAGGAGGCTCATGAATCTCCTCTCACCATTCATCCCGGTAGTACTAAGATGTATCCGGACCTACGCCAGAGGTTCTGGTGGACTAGGATGAAGAGAGAAATTGCTCAGTATATTGCTAATTGCGACATCTGTCGTCGTGTAAAAGCAGAGCATCAACGGCCTGCTGGCACCCTTCAACCCTTAGCCATTCCTGAATGGAAATGGGATAAAATTGGTATGGATTTCATTACCGGTTTTCCCAGGACCAAGAGAGGGAATAATGCTATTTTCGTCGTGGTCGATCGTCTTTCCAAAGTAGCCCATTTCCTACCTGTTCGTGAGAGTATAACCGCTAGTCAGCTGGCAGACTTATACATCTCCCGAATAGTGTCTCTCCATGGTGTTCCTTTGGAAATTAACTCGGATCGAGGAAGTCTTTTCACCTCTCGATTTTGGGAAAGTTTCCAAAATGCTATGGGAACCCGTCTCTCCTTTAGCACCGCCTTCCACCCTCAGTCGAGTGGTCAAGTGGAACGCGTCAACCAGATTCTAGAAGACATGCTTCGAGCCTCTGTTATCTCATTCGGAATGGACTGGGAAAAGTGCCTTCCATTTGCCGAATTCGCTTACAACAACAGCTATCAATCTAGCTTGGGTAAAGCCCCTTTTGAAGTTCTCTATGGACGACGGTGTCGAACACCCCTTAACTGGTCAGAGACCGGGGAAAGACAATTCTTTGGCCCAGATATGATTCAGGAAGCAGAAGAACAAGTTCGCATCGTTCGTGAAAAGTTGAAAACAGCCCAATCTCGTCAAAAGAGTCAATATGACCGAAAACATAAGGCTATGACTTTCGAGGTTGACGAGAAGGCTTATCTTCGGGTCACCCCTCTGAAGGGAACCCATCGTTTCGGTATCAAAGGCAAATTGGCTCCTCGTTACATTGGACCTTTTCGCATTCTCGCCAAACGAGGAGAAGTTGCCTACCAGTTGGAACTACCTCCGCATCTCTCCAGAGTCCACGATGTCTTCCACGTTTCTCAACTCAGGCGTTGCTTCTCGGATCCTATCCGTGAAGTGGACCACGAAACGCTTGATCTCCAAGATAATCTTACCTATCGAGAGTACCCCATTCGTATCCTCGATCAGACCGAACGTACCACCCGACGTCATAATATCAAGTTTCTCAAAGTTCAATGGTCGCACCATTCTGAGGATGAAGCAACCTGGGAAAGGGAGGATCGTCTTCGACTTGAGTATCCCGCCTTCTTCCCGGAGGAAACCAAATCTCGGGACGAGATTCTTTTGAGTGGGGGTGAGTTGTCACACCCTAGCTAGTCATGCATTAGAGTGTTGCATCATGTTTACTCTTTCATCAGAAACTTGAAATGGGGATCTGTGAAACCCTCAGAATCATTTTGAAAATGACCCAAATAAAAATTCCTCCAAAAGGGTCCAAGAAAATGCTCATGTTGCTCTCTGAAAATATTGGACAGAGATAAAAATCAAACCAATATTTTTAAGAGCTCATAGGTATTTATTTTGGGCATTTGGGATTAATGCATAAATATTTGCATTGGAAATATATTAATTATATATATTAATATATGTCCAAATATTATGCCAATTAATTAGGAGCTCTGGAATAATATATCTAGCCCCTGTAAAAATTGGCATAAGTTAAATAAATGATTTAATATATTATTTAAATCAAAACAAATGTCAGAAATTAGAAAACAGAAAAATAAATAAAGGGAGAAGCTTACCTGGGCTCCTCCCTGTGCAGCCCAGCCAGCTGGCCGGCCCAGCCAGCAGGCGGCCCAGCCCGCCTCCCTCCTCTGTCGTCTTCGTCCTCGACAGAGGGAGGGGAGTGTGGCCGGCGCGCGCGCGCCATCGCGCCACGCCACCTGCTCGCCTGCCTGCCTGCCCTCCCCTCCTCGCTCGATGCCCCGGACGACGCCACACCTCCCCCCTGCTCTCTCTCACTCTCCCTCAGTTCCTCCCTCCTCTCCCTCGCTCTCTCTCTCACACGGCCGAACACCACCCTCGCCGCCGTTCGCCACAGCAGCCGTCTCCGGCCACCCCTCGCTCCCCCGACTAGCTCAGGAGCTCCGCCGCGACCCCCTCTTCCTCCCCACCGCTCCACGGGTCTCCGGAAGCCCTGCATCGCCGCCTACGTCGCCGTTCCCCTCCTCGGCCACCGGAGGTCATCGCCGTCGATTCGCTGCACTCCGGCCGTCCCCGAGCCCGCTAACCATCCCTGCAGCTCCGCGGTGAGCCACCGATTCGATTCCCCCTTGCCCCGTCGTCCCTAGCCCTCTGTAGCTGCCGCCCCCTTGAGCTCCGAAGCTCGACGCCGCCGGCGATGTCACCGTCGTGGTCACGGTCACCGTAGCGCCCAACCGAGCACACTATCGTGCTCCACACCTCACTAGGAGCACGCAGCTCGCACCAACACCTCCCCAAACGCCCTGCAACGCCGATTCCGACCGCACCCGAACTCCGGCCGCCGCTCACGAGCTCGCCGTCGACGGTACAGACCACCCCAGGCACGGCCACCACCACCGTTCGACGCGCGGGAGCAAGGGCTCTCCAACGAGCCCAAGCACGGCCTCGCCCGTGCCCTGTAGCGCGATCCCGCATCGCGCCGCCGTCTCGGGCCTCGCCGGCGTCATGTCGCCGGTGGGTTTGACCCACTTTGACCACGGCAGGACCCCCCCTGAGTCCCTGACAGGTGGGCCCAGCCCTGTAGCTAATTAGGATTAGCGCTAACCACTGTTAGTTAACCCCCTGACACTGACCAGTGGGCCCCAGCGCCACTAACCCCTAATTAGGAATAAATTAACCCTGTTAAACCCCCCTGTCACTGACGTGTGGACCCCACACGTCAGGTTTGACCCCAGCCAGCCGCAGTTGACCACTGACGTCATGCTGACGTCATGCTGACGCAGTAATTGATTTTCTGGATTTAATTTAAATCAGGAAATTCCAGAATATAATTTAAACTTCAAAAATTCATAACTTTTATTCTGTAACTCCAAATTGGACAAATTATATATGAAAAATGATCAGAAAAATCCAATCTATCCATCTGTACTATTTTCATGCATGATCAAACAAGTCAAATTGATGTTTTAAACAGAACAAGGAAAAGCACTTTAAAAGGCCATGTTTGAGTTTGAAATTTGAATCTTTGATTCAAATTTGTTCAAACCCTTCTGGTTTTAGTTGCATTAGCCCAACACACTCATATTGCCATGTTTCATGCATGCATCATATTGTTGCACATTGTTTGGTGATGGTTGTGTATCGGTGTCCTTGCGACAGGTTCTGCCTCCGAGGAGTACCGTGATTACCCTAACGAAGAACCGTATCAGTGCATCGAACCATCAGGCAAGCAACCAACCATTTGATCATATCGATACAATCCCATGTTCTCGCTCCTGCTCTCTTTTACTGCATTAAGACAACGCGTTTCAAACTGCTGTGTGCTACGGTAGTTGAACCCATTTCCTCTGCATGACCTGTCATTGCCACAGTAACTAGATGAAACCCACTAGCATGTGAGCCATATGTATGTGTTGTTCCTACCTTGCTATGCCTGCTATGCTTAGAGTCGTGTCAGGTCTGGTTCATCTGGGTGATGGCTAGAGTGAAATGATTATGTCGGTAATGAAAGTGGTGTGGTGAACACGATTTGGTAAAGGTATCGATGAGAGGCCATGTAGGAGTACATGGTGGGTTGTTTCATTGAAGCCGACCTTAAGCACTGAGATCTGTATGTGTGATTTAAGATACAGCTACTACCATGCATTGGGCCCTGAAATATGACCCCGCTCGACTTCTTATTCACCCTAGCTCTCTGTCCAGGAGTTGCAAGTAGTTTCTGGTGTTTGTAGCCTACTGGAGGCCGTGGACAGCGCTGACCGTAGGGGTGGGCTGTGATGCGGTAGGTACGTGGCCGGGTGTACCGAATACCCGTTAGGTATCTCGGGAACCCTGTTCACATCGTCCGGGGCCGTATGGGAAACCTCGGCCGGACTCCCTGCGGATGGAACCTGAATAGGCGATAAACCTGGACTAGAGGCTTAAGTGTTTAGGTAGGTCGTGGTCTACACCCACGTCGGCTTTCGCTTGAAGTCTGCCGAGCACATGTCGTGTGCAGACGCTAAGTGGTGGAAACATGTATGAAGAAGTACACCCCTGCAGGGTTATCATAATCTATTCGAATAGCCGCGTCCGCGGTAAAGGACTACTTGGTTGCCTATACAGTTCATAGACAAGTA
Source organism: Triticum dicoccoides (assembly GCF_002162155.2). NCBI lineage: Eukaryota > Viridiplantae > Streptophyta > Magnoliopsida > Poales > Poaceae > Triticum > Triticum dicoccoides. The sequence continues at coordinate 12,412 of NW_021261522.1, forward strand.
AATGGAAACTACTAAAAGCCTCAAGATAAGTGTGAGTGCCGAGGATGGCTCTTCCGTAGGAAGACGGAGGCGGATCCTCGGTAGTGTATTGAATTGGTGAGTAGTGGACTCGTGTGCGCAAAACCATGTCAAGTTGGAGTATCGTAGGATAGCCTAGCCAAGAGTCAAAGCTGGCTTGCTGCAATAACTCCACCAACCCTTCTTGATAACATGCATGTATGTAGGATCTGATGTAAGTCTTGCTGAGTACCTTTGTACTCATGTTGCTATAATCTACATTTTTACAGAAGACGCTGCAACCCCTTCTGATGGGTTCTATGTAGATGTTGACATCAACGAGTAGGCTAAAGACCCAGGTGGTGACCCTGAGCTTGTGAAGGACCACGTAGTATAGCTAGGCTTTCCAAGCCTCTTTTATTTTACTAGTTGTCTGTACTCAGACAAGTTACTTCCGCTGCTGGTTTGTATGACTGTATGACTTGTATGTTGGGTCGTGAGACCCGTACCTTTGTGTATGTTATGTATGGCTCCCTGAGCCTTAAATAAAGTACTTGTGTCGTAGAGTCATGTTGTGATGCTTCGTTGTATTTGCACATATCGAGCATATTGTGTGTATGATTGAAATGCTTGGTATGTGTGGGATCTGACTATCTAGTTGTTTATCTTTAGTAGCCTCTCTTACCGGGAAATGTCTCCTAGTGTTACCGCTGAGCCATGGTAGCTTGCTACTGCTCTGGAACACTTAGGCTGGCCGGCGTGTGTCCTTCTTCGTTCCTGTGTCTGTCCCTTCGGGGAAATGTCACGCTTGAGTACCGGAGTCCTGTTAGCCCGCTACAGCCCGGTTTACCGGAGTCCTGCTAGCCCAGTGCTACAGCCCGGACCCACTTGCTGATGACCGACACGTTCGAAGCTGGGTCATGGATGCCTGTCCCTGTAAGTCTGTGCCACTTTGGGTTTACGACTAGTCATGTCAGCCCGGGCTCTTTATCATATGGATGCTAGCGACACTATCATATACGTGAGCCAAAAGGCGCAAACGGTCCCGGGCAAAGGTAAGGCGACACCCGTGGGGATACCGTGCGTGAGGCCGCAAAGTGATATGAGGTGTTACCGGCTAGATCAATGTGACATCGAGTCGGGGTCCTGACAGTTGGTCACCTCATCACCACTCGGCCGCTCCGCGCGTCGCCTCTTCATTGGTCACCTCATCACCACCTAGCTGCTCCGCGCATCACCACTTGGTTGGTCACCTCATGACCGCTCGGCCTCTCCGCGCGTCGCCACTCGGGTGCGTCGCCACTCGGTTAGTCACCTCATAACCATTCGGCTGCTCCGCACGTTGCTACTTGATTGGTCACCTCATCACCATTCGGCCGCCCC
>NW_021261523.1:0-1905 GCF_002162155.2 Triticum dicoccoides
TGGGTTTTATTGGCCGACCATGATTAATGATTGCTTCAGATATTATAAAGGGTGCGAAGCTTGTCAAAAATTTGGTGATATTCAATTGGCTCCTGCTGCTATGTTGCATCCTATTATCAAGCCGTGGCCTTTCAGAGGATGGGGTTTAGACTTTATTGGGCAAATCCATCCGTCTTCTTCAAAGGGGCATCGGTTCGTATTGGTGGCAACTGATTATTTCACTAAGTGGTATCAAGCAGTACCTCTCAAGAACATGACGCATACGGAGGTAATTAAATTCATAACCGAACACATTATTCATAGATTCGGTATTCCTCAAACGTTAACTACAGATCAAGGTTCATCTTTTATGTCACACCAAGTCAGAGAGTTTGCCGAATCTTATAACATAAAGTTGCTCAATTCCTCCCCATATTATGCCCAAGCTAATGGACAAGCTGAGTCTAGCAATAAAATTTTAATCAAGCTCATCAAGAAGAAGATTGAGGATAATCCGAGGAGATGGCATGACTTGTTGTCTGAGGCATTATGGGCACATAGAATCTCAAGGCATGGTGCTACGAAAGTGACTCCATATGAGCTAGTATATGGTCAGGAGGCTGTTTTACCAGTGGAAGTAAATTTGAATGCTTTGAGAATAGCCAAACAAAATGATTTATCGGCAATAGACTTGTATAACTTGATGATGGACAACATTGATGAGGTTGCTGATAAACGTTTGGCTGCTTTGAATGCCATAGAGAGAGATAAGTTGAGGGTGGCAAGGGCTTACAATAAGAAAGTCAAGTTGAAGAATTTTCAAGTTGGTGACCTCGTCTGGAAAGTGATTCTACCGATTGGTTCAAGAGATGGAAAATTCGGGAAATGGTCTCCAAGTTGGGAAGGTCCTTTTAGGATTACAAGAGTTGTTCCGGAAATTCATATTTGGTGGAATCAATACAAGGGGCATTTTTACCTCGAGCTCTCAATGGCAAATATTTGAAGAAGTACCACCCGAGTGTGTGGCAGGAAGCCTAAGTAGGCAATGGCCGATATACGATTATCGCCCTTAGCACAAACATGGCCGATACATAATTATCGCCCTGAGAAGAATAGATGGCCGATGGAGTGTTGACATCGTCCTTAGAACAAACATGATGCAAATTATTTTTCGGCATGCAAGCTTTGCCGAAAAACAGGGGGGCCTGTGTTGACACCTGATTTTGGCACAATGCAGAATGCAATGGAGATGGCCTCAAATGACAAAATATTCTAAATGAGAAATTTCACATTGCCGAGTGGAACAACTTTGATGTTTGGACCATAATCATTCGGCATCATATCAAAGACCAAAACTACACTCAGATTGTCATGTAGGTGTTCTGAGTGCTTTTTGGTCAAGTACGCCTCCAGGACAATCTCGGATGAAGGAATGCTCTACATGAATTGTCTTCGTCTTGTCGAATCGGTCGATTTTGATATAAAAATCATCTCAATCTGAATTCGTATGCAAAAGTTAGAGCTATCTGGATGCAGCCTTGTCAAGAGGCGAAATATGACGCGGAAGACCACACATGTCTTGGCAAGTGTCTGATGTAATGCGTGAGTGTTTTGGCCCAGATGGCCTCGAATCGGAAAACGTTCAAAACGAAAGTTTTTCTCTCGTCAAAACGGTCAACTTTGCTTTTGGACACATTTTCATCCGAGGTCGTTTACTGGCTCAAAAACCTTGCCGGGGAAACCCGGCCGCCGTGAACAGTAACCTTGCCGGGGAAAGCTTGCCGCCGTGAACAGTAACCTTGCCGGGGAAAGCTTGCCGCCGTGAACAGTAACCTTGCCGAGGGAAATCTTGCTGCCGTGAATAGTAACCTTGCCGGGGGAGAGCTTGCCGCCGTGAACAGTAACTTGCCGGGGGAGAGCTTGCCG
>NW_021261524.1:0-1894 GCF_002162155.2 Triticum dicoccoides
TGGTTCCTCAGCCGTCAGACTGTTTGGTATAACCTTAGAACAAACTTTCCACAGTGCTTTGCTGTAGCATATAGTTTCTCACATAAGGTTCCAATTCTAGATTGTGAACCATACATTGGTGCACATTTACCTGGGCATGTTTAAAATATTTGATGTCCATTGATGGTTGATATTATAACTTAAACTTCCTCTAAATAAGGGTAGAAAATGTTCAATTCACGTAATTATTCTATGCCGCGTTTGGATGTCCGTATTAGAGCGTCGAATCATGAATTGTAATTGATGTATGCAGATATCACCGTTTGGACGTCACATGTATTTGGTAATGGAAACGCAACTGAATACAATGCAGTATAAGCTTCACTTACGCACCCTCCCCAAGCGATTCGGAGCTCGCTCGCTCGCTTTGTCCATATTGCCCTGAATTCGCCCCCACAATCTCCATATGCCCACCCCTTGAAAGAAAATAGAAGAAGCTCCTTCACTTACTCCTCTTCCGGCGACCCTCTCCCCGCCAGCAATATACACTCGGTGAAGCCTTATTAAAATTTGGTTCCTCACTGTAGCTTCAAAGGTCCCCGCCACCTTATTATCTTGTTCCTCACGGCCACGTCCTTCTCTTCTTCCCCGAGGCTATCTCCCGCTCTTCTTCCTCACGGCTGGCTCTCCCTGTACTGCATGTAGAGACAAACTGGCCGGGGGAGAACCAATGCCAACAACATTCTTCACAGAACTTGTGTGGATCTGGCCCTCAATCTGAACTAACGACGACGTGGGATCACGGCGGGGTGGAGGAGCAATCTGCATGCACTTGAGGTAAGGAGCTCGCTGTGGAGAGCACACAACTTTGGTTCCTCCGCGTTTGTTTATGCGACCAGGGGAGGTCAACGTTGTAGCAAGCAAACAAGGCATTGCTCGCGGGACAAGAAATTAAGGAAGTAGATGGGTGGAGGAGGATGGGTGCTCGACGGGAGCGGCTGATTCTTTCCAAAAATCCGGAGGCTGGATTAAAATTGTTTTCCATGAATGCAACTCATTTGATTGATGTTGTTTGAGTATGATAAGTGGGACAGAACTAGATGGATCAGTACCACACATGTGCGAGGAGTGGACACGTCCTGAATGCATGAACATCTGCACCCACTTTTTAAAAAAAAAAGCATTTTAAGCATGTTTTAAAAATCAAAAAATCAAAAAACAAAATCCATGCATACATGTTCACAAATGTGTGTGCGCGGCACAGAGCTTTATGAAAAAATCTCTTTTTGGTTTGCCTCCGCAAAAAAGACAAATTTCAGTGCTTCTAAATAGCATTTCACAGCACATTATTTTTCTTTTTGGACAGGCCACCAAAAAAGTTATTTTTCCATGAAACTTTATGCACACATGTAGAACATGGAGACGTGCCCGTGCAACCTTTTTCAGATTTTTTTTAGCATTTTGAAATGTGTTTTTTAAAGTGGGTTCATGTGTACTCGGGTTCATCCATGCACTTCCCCATGTGCAAGCCCCTATATATATCCTTATTATGCTTTGTTTTCCACCTTGCCTTTTTGTGGTAGCATTGCATATAATTTGATCTGACTGGGAGTGGAGAAAGCAAGTAAACGGCTCAGGGAGGTGAGGTTACTGGGAGTGGGAGTTGGACACGAAGTGTTTGGCATGGCAGGCTCTGGGAAAGGAAGTGTCACTTGTCACATCTTATTTCCTGCAGGTGTCTTTAAGGTATCTACTGCATGTAGTACGAGATACGGAAGTGCCGCAAGTCAGAGGAGGAGATTCAACAATGATAGAATACGTCATTTTTACTCATCCATCTTCTCTAGCACAAGGTTATGAGGGAGAATTGGCACCATGCAAACTATAAATTCGCGATGCACAAGGTTTATTTACT
>NW_021261525.1:0-1895 GCF_002162155.2 Triticum dicoccoides
TGGTTCCTCAGCCGTCAGACTGTTTGGTATAACCTTAGAACAAACTTTCCACAGTGCTTTGCTGTAGCATATAGTTTCTCACATAAGGTTCCAATTCTAGATTGTGAACCATACATTGGTGCACATTTACCTGGGCATGTTTAAAATATTTGATGTCCATTGATGGTTGATATTATAACTTAAACTTCCTCTAAATAAGGGTAGAAAATGTTCAATTCACGTAATTATTCTATGCCGCGTTTGGATGTCCGTATTAGAGCGTCGAATCATGAATTGTAATTGATGTATGCAGATATCACCGTTTGGACGTCACATGTATTTGGTAATGGAAACGCAACTGAATACAATGCAGTATAAGCTTCACTTACGCACCCTCCCCAAGCGATTCGGAGCTCGCTCGCTCGCTTTGTCCATATTGCCCTGAATTCGCCCCCACAATCTCCATATGCCCACCCCTTGAAAGAAAATAGAAGAAGCTCCTTCACTTACTCCTCTTCCGGCGACCCTCTCCCCGCCAGCAATATACACTCGGTGAAGCCTTATTAAAATTTGGTTCCTCACTGTAGCTTCAAAGGTCCCCGCCACCTTATTATCTTGTTCCTCACGGCCACGTCCTTCTCTTCTTCCCCGAGGCTATCTCCCGCTCTTCTTCCTCACGGCTGGCTCTCCCTGTACTGCATGTAGAGACAAACTGGCCGGGGGAGAACCAATGCCAACAACATTCTTCACAGAACTTGTGTGGATCTGGCCCTCAATCTGAACTAACGACGACGTGGGATCACGGCGGGGTGGAGGAGCAATCTGCATGCACTTGAGGTAAGGAGCTCGCTGTGGAGAGCACACAACTTTGGTTCCTCCGCGTTTGTTTATGCGACCAGGGGAGGTCAACGCTGTAGCAAGCAAACAAGGCATTGCTCGCGGGACAAGAAATTAAGGAAGTAGATGGGTGGAGGAGGATGGGTGCTCGACGGGAGCGGCTGATTCTTTCCAAAAATCCGGAGGCTGGATTAAAATTGTTTTCCATGAATGCAACTCATTTGATTGATGTTGTTTGAGTATGATAAGTGGGACAGAACTAGATGGATCAGTACCACACATGTGCGAGGAGTGGACACGTCCTGAATGCATGAACATCTGCACCCACTTTTTTAAAAAAAAAGCATTTTAAGCATGTTTTAAAAATCAAAAAATCAAAAAACAAAATCCATGCATACATGTTCACAAATGTGTGTGCGCGGCACAGAGCTTTATGAAAAAAATCTCTTTTTGGTTTGCCTCCGCAAAAAAGACAAATTTCAGTGCTTCTAAATAGCATTTCACAGCACATTATTTTTCTTTTTGGACAGGCCACCAAAAAAGTTATTTTTCCATGAAACTTTATGCACACATGTAGAACATGGAGACGTGCCCGTGCAACCTTTTTCAGATTTTTTTTAGCATTTTGAAATGTGTTTTTTAAAGTGGGTTCATGTGTACTCGGGTTCATCCATGCACTTCCCCATGTGCAAGCCCCTATATATATCCTTATTATGCTTTGTTTTCCACCTTGCCTTTTTGTGGTAGCATTGCATATAATTTGATCTGACTGGGAGTGGAGAAAGCAAGTAAACGGCTCAGGGAGGTGAGGTTACTGGGAGTGGGAGTTGGACACGAAGTGTTTGGCATGGCAGGCTCTGGGAAAGGAAGTGTCACTTGTCACATCTTATTTCCTGCAGGTGTCTTTAAGGTATCTACTGCATGTAGTACGAGATACGGAAGTGCCGCAAGTCAGAGGAGGAGATTCAACAATGATAGAATACGTCATTTTTACTCATCCATCTTCTCTAGCACAAGGTTATGAGGGAGAATTGGCACCATGCAAACTATAAATTCGCGATGCACAAGGTTTATTTACT
>NW_021261526.1:0-1213 GCF_002162155.2 Triticum dicoccoides
CTCTCCTCCCTTCCTTGCTGGATCAAGAAGGAGGAGACGTGGCTGTTCCGTACGTGTGTTGAACGCGGAGGTGCCGTCCGTTCGGCGCAGGTCATCGGTGATTTGGATCACGTCGAGTACGACTACATCATCACCTTGCAAGCTTCCGCACGCGATCTACAAGTGGTATGTAGATGCAAACTCTCTCCCTAGACTCGTTGCTTAGATGAACTCATAGATGGATCTTGGTGAAACCGTAGGAAAAATTTTAATTTTCTGCAACGTTCCCCAACAGTGGCATCATGAGCTAGGTCTATGTGTAGTTCTCTTTGCACGAGTAGAACACAACTTTGTTGTGGGCGTGGATTTTGTCATCTTACTTGCCTCTACTAGTCTTTTCTTGCTCAACGGTATTGTGGGATGAAGCGGCCCGGACCAACCTTACACGTACACTTACGTGAGACCGGTTCCACCGACTGACATGCACAAGTTGCATAAGGTGGCTGGCGGGTGTCTGTCTCTCCCACCTTAGTTGGAGCGGAATCGATGAACAGGGCCCTTATGAAGGGTAAATAGAAGTTGACAAAATCACGTTGTGGTGATTCGTAGGTAAGAAAACGTTCTTGCTACAACCCAATTGCAGCCACGTAAAAGATGCAACAACAATTAGAGGACGTCTAACTTGTTTTTGCAGCGATTGATCATGTGATGTGATATGGCCAGAAGTTGTGATGAATGATGAATTGTGATGTATGAGATCATGTTCTTTGTAATAGGATTCACGACTTGCATGTCGATGAGTATGACAACCGGCAGGAGCCATAGGAGTTGTCATTATTTTTTTGTATGACCTGCGTGTCATTGAATAACGTCATGTAAACTACTTTACTTTATTGCTAAACGTTAGTCATAGAAGTAGAAGTAGTCGTTGGCGTGACAACTTCATGAAGACACGATGATGGAGATCATGATGATGGAGATCATGATGATGGAGATCATGGTGTCAAGCCGGTGACAAGATGATCATGGAGCCCCGAAGATGAAGATCAATGGAGCTATATGATATTGGCCATATCATGTCACAACTATATAATTGCATGTGATGTTTATTATGTATTATGCATCTTGTTTACTTAGGACGACGGTAGTAAATAAGATGATCCCTTATAAAATTTCAAGAAGTGTTCTCCCCTAACTGTGCACCGTTGCTACAGTTCGTCGTTTCTAAGCACCA
>NW_021261527.1:0-1609 GCF_002162155.2 Triticum dicoccoides
AGTGGATGAAAGGTTATGCATTGGAGAAGTGGGAGTCGACCTTGAACTTTGTGTTCATGCCCATGGACCCGATGTACATCTTCTCATCGAAGCTTCTTTTAAAATTAATTATTCCCTTGATATAAGTTCATCTTATATCTGGGGTATGGCCTTTTACAATCGTGGTTCCGACCATGTTCTCCTTTAAATACCATTTTTGATGCAAGTGTAAGCACTTGTCTTCTGTGGATCAATACCCCGGTACAACCTCTACTTTGATCTGTCGTCGAGTATTACCCCATGGTATCTCGAGATTATCTTGGAACTGCATAACTTCCTATGAGTTCTTCATCAAGTACTACATACTCAATGATTACAATTTTTCATGGGCTCTGAGTTATTGAACACTCAAAGACACCGATAACTGAACCGAGTCCGCTCTTCGGTTCAACAACTCTTCAGTAAGCTTCTATAAGTATGAGTTTGTACCTGATCACGCCATTACTAGCCTGTTTGGCTATATCATTGTCGTGATGATCTTAACTGTGCAACCCGGCCCTTATTCTCGGAGCACCAATTGCGACGATAGCTAAGCTTACGTCGATCTTCCTCGTCATATCATTTTGCCTTGAACAACAAGCTAGATTTCAAGTTTGTGTCGTACCTATGGTTCCAATAACCTCTAGCTTCATCATTCTTTTGACTCGATGTCATCACCGATCGATTACATCTTCATGAACTCTCACGATAAATGTGTCGTGGATATCATCAACATTCTGAGCTCTTCCAGGATATCAATCGAGTTCATGATGAGAAATACCATCCTTGCCCTTGATGATTGTGTTATCATTGACCACTTTATTGCCTTCCCACCAACACAAGCTTGTTCGTGTTTGTTGTTATACCTTGAGTTCCTTGCTGTCCAGCAATTGATCTTCCTTACCTCGGAAGTATTACCATCTCTTTTTGTCAAGAATGTGGTGAGAATTTCACCACCTCTTAATAATTCTTGATATCATAATACTTCTTGCCATCTTCGTTCATTCCTTGGTCCCCGTATTGTTTTCAGCCGGAATACCGACAATGGAGCTATGACGTGTGAATTCAAAACTCCTAGCAACCCTATTGCTTTGAAGTGAATGGACGATAGTTCATTCTAAGTCCTTCGCTAATTGAATCACCATTCTAACATTGGTCGTGTAACCCAACCCGTACTTCGGGCGCACCCTTCAACCAGTGTTTAATTGTGTATGTTTTCCTCGAGCATACTTCCTTATATCAGTTGATCTGACAAATGTTATCTCTTTGTTCACTTAATGGTGGAAATCCATCTTTTGGAAATCTCGATGGATTATCGCTGAGCCCATCAGCCACCTCCTCCTCTCCTTGGTTTAATGATGAACTATTGTTTCAGGAACCTACTCCCATAGTTCACTTCCTGAGAATCCTGAAATGTCATTTCGTCTATTTGCGTTGCACCTTTTCTTCTCAGGTATCCTAAGTCTGAGGTATCGTGACACCATTCGGATCTGAATCTCGGTCAGATATGATGGTTGGGACAACTTTCCGAGAGTTATGATGTTGATCCTTTGGTAACCCGGTAACCTGATGTCATGCCTAGCACCCCCCC
>NW_021261528.1:0-631 GCF_002162155.2 Triticum dicoccoides
TCCAAGAAGTTCAAAAGAAATGAAATCCCTTTGTAATAGACGAGTTTCCGTATGAAACCCTGATACTTCGATGGAGATTGTCTGTTTTGTACACGAAGTGCATCCAGTATTTGTTGTAAGCCTCTCTACTTTCTTGCACATGCTATGTGGGTGAAATGATGATACCATGCCAACTTGGAACCTTTTCAGAGTTCATTTCAAATGCTTTTCAATTTCATGGTCTTATAGCTCAAAATAATCAGTAAATGCATGAAAAATAACAAATGAAGTCAGAAAGGGTTGTAAATTGATGATGTGGCTTTGGATGGTGCATTTTGAACACATAAAAACAAGGAGGTTCAAATAAGTTCAAAAGAAATGAAATCCCTTTGTAACAGATGAGTTTCCGTATGAAACCCTGATACTTCGAAGGAGATTGTCTGTTTTGTACACGAAGTGCATCCAGTTTTTGCCGTAAGCCTCTCTACTTTCTTGCACGTGCTATGTGGGTGAAATGATGATACCATGCCAACTTGGAACCTTATCAGAGTTCATTTCAAATGCTTTTCAATTTCATGGTCTTATAGCTGAAAATAATCAGTAAATGCGTGAAAAGTAACAGATGAAGTAAGAAAGGGTTGTAAATTGATGA
>NW_021261529.1:0-1860 GCF_002162155.2 Triticum dicoccoides
ATATCGTTATGTTCTCACTCTCACAGATGACTTGAGTAGATATGGGTATGTCTACTTAATGAAACACAAGTCTGAGACCTTTGAAAAGTTCAAGGAATTTCAGAATGAGGTAGAGAATCAACGTGACCGAAAGATAAAATTCTTACGATCAGATCGTGGAGGAGAATACTTAAGTCACGAATTTGGTACACACTTAAGGAAATGTGGAATCGTTTCACAGCTCACGCCGCCTGGAACACCTCAGCGAAACGGTGTGTCCGAACATCGTAATCGCACCCTATTGGATATGGTGCGGTCTATGATGTCCCTTACCGATTTACCGCTATCATTTTGGGGATACGCTCTAGAGACAGCTACATTCACTTTAAATAGGGCACCGTCTAAATCCGTTGAGACGACACCGTATGAATTATGGTTTGGAAAGAAACCTAAGCTATCATTTCTAAAAGTTTGGGGATGCGATGCTTATGTCAAGAAACTTCAACCTGAAAAGCTCGAACCCAAGTCGGAAAAATGCGTATTCATAGGATACCCAAAGGAAACTGTCAGGTACACCTTCTACTTAAGATCCGAAGGCAAGATCTTTGTTGCCAAGAACGGATGCTTTCTGGAAAAAGAGTTTCTCTCGAAAGAAGTAAGTGGGAGGAAAGTAGAACTCGATGAAGTACTACCTCTTGAGCGGGAAAGTGGCGCAGCGCAGGAAACCGTTCCTGTGATGCCCACACCAACTGAAGAGGAAAACAATGATAATGATCAAGGTACTTCGGATCAAGTTACTGCTGAACTTCGTAGGTCCACAAGGACACGTTCCGCTCCAGAGTGGTACGGCAACCCTGTCCTGGAAATCATGTTGTTAGACAACAATGAACCTTCGAACTATGAAGAAGCAATGGCAGGCCCGGATTCCAACAAATGGCTTGAAGCCATGAAATCCGAGATAGAATCCATGTATGAAAACAAAGTATGGACTTTGACAGACTTGCCCGATGATCGGCGAGCGATAGAAAACAAATGGATCTTTAAGAAGAAGACGGACGCGGATGGTAATATTACCATCTATAAAGCTCGACTTGTCGCTAAGGGTTATCGACAGGTTCAAGGGATTGACTACAACGAGACATTCTCTCCCGTAGCGAAGCTAAAGTCCGTCCGAATCATGTTAGCAATTGCCGCATACTATGATTATGAGATATGGCAGATGGACGTCAAAACAGTATTCCTTAACGGGCATCTTAAGGAAGAACTGTATATGATGCAGCCGGAAGGTTTTGTCGATCCTCGGAACGCTAACAAAGTATGCAAGCTCCAGCGATCCATTTATGGACTGGTGCAAGCATCTCGGAGTTGGAACATTTGCTTTGATGAGATGATCAAAGCATTTGGGTTTATGCAGACTTATGGAGAAGCCTGCGTTTACAAGAAAGTGAGTGGGAGCTCTATAGCATTTCTCATATTATATGTAGATGACATACTCCTGATGGGAAATAATATAGAATTTCTGGACAGCATTAAGGCCTACTTGAATAAGTGTTTTTCAATGAAGGACCTTGGAGAAGCTGCTTATATATTAGGCATCAAGATCTATAGAGATAGATCGAGACGCCTCATAGGTCTTTCACAAAGCACATACCTTGATAAGATTTTGAAGAGATTCAGAATGGATCAGTCCAAGAAGGGGTTCTTGCCTATGTTACAAGGTATGAGACTGAGCTCAGCTCAGTCACCGACCACGGCAAAAGATAAAGAAGAGATGAGTGTCATCCCCTATGCTTCAGCCATAGGATCTATTATGTATGCCATGCTATGTACCAGACCCGATGTAAACCTTGCCGTAAGTTTGGTAGCAAGATACCAAAGTAA
>NW_021261530.1:0-866 GCF_002162155.2 Triticum dicoccoides
CCTACTTAACAAGCTTGATGCACTCACTACACAACTCAAAAAAATACATGGATAGCACCTCTGGAAAGATGGCATAGCATAGATCAAAACACATGTAGACATCAACCTCATAGGATGCACACATCAAACATGGCAAAAATGACAAATGAGCATGTTATAACAGTTTCAGCAGATTAACATCACATAGCACTCTTGCGACGATGAGTCAGGCATCAAGATGAACTCCAATGAACATCATGCAATGGAATGAAATGAAGTACTCGTCGAGGCGTACAATTTGACATATTACACACACGAAACGGAGCAGTATGCACAGAGTTATGGCAGGTCAAACAGGGGACGAAAATGTTACAAATCTGGGGACTTGGGTGGATTTTTCAGGAAAAAAACGGAGTGAGCGCAGATTAGCTAAATAGCGCCGCAGGCGAGGGATAGGCTGACGGGGGCGCTCACCTTGTGGGCTACAGCCCAGGTCAGTGGAGTGGGCCGGCGCTGCTGCGTGGGCCGGGGCGCTGGGCCCTGGGGAGTGGCCGGCTTGCGGGGCCCATGGCGGCGCCTCGCTCTCCTCCCGATCCCTCCTGGATCGGGGAAGGAAGGGCCGACGAGGACCGATGGCGGCGCGGCGAGGCCCGACGAAGAGGGGCGGAGCTGATGTGAGGCGAGGGCGGCGAAGGACGGCGACAGGGACCGGATCCCGGTGGCGACTGCCGGATCCGGGCGCGGCGCGGCTTCGGGCGGCGTGCGGGCGACGTGGGCGCGGAGCTCGAGCTCCGGCGAGCTTATACCGATGCGGCGGCGAGGAAGCATCGACGGTGGCGGCTTTCATGGCGGCGGGGCGCGCAGAGGAGCCGACGAACGGGCGGCGG
>NW_021261531.1:0-1263 GCF_002162155.2 Triticum dicoccoides
CGTCTCCGGGTTGTGGCCCCCCTCACGGACGGCAATGAAACGGTAGTAGACGTTCTGCGGTAACGATGCAGCGTGAATATTATTAAATACTTGGAGCGCGATAAAATCATGAGTTTTTTACACAACGTGGGCACATGTGCTATAGGACTGATGGTAATTTTTCATAATTTTTTGTGATGGAGAAGTATCTGAACACTTCCCTCTACGCGGATTGCTCTTCGCACGTCTACGACTGTGGCCAGCGGCCTCCGGGGGCTAGCATACCGTCAAATCTTGCGTAGGCGGCCTCTCACAAATCTGGAAGTGTTGAGGCGGTTGCAAACGCCCAGCACGAGTCTCCGGTGCGTGCCCCCCCCCCTCACGGACGCCGCCGCCGCCGGCACCTGGAGGGGGGAAACGGACGCGTCGGGTCTACACGGAGTGGATGTAGCTGTGGGCCTGGCCCGGATGTTGCTTCCCGGTGTCCCTCAGGGCCGACCTAACACAACCGGGTGGAGAGGTCCACTGGTCAAAGCCCGTCCATGCAAAGTCAAAGGGCTAGATCCCGTGGTCAAACGCTACAGGGTTAGGCGGGACGGGGGCCCTGGGGGGGGTAGCAATGCCACCGGAGCGTCGTACCGGGCCCTCATACATGCGGGGTGGTGTTGTGGCATGTCCGAAGAGGCGGCACGCGTCTCCGGGTTGTGGCCCCCCCTCATGGACGGCAATGAAACGGTAGTAGACGTTCTGCGGTAACGATGCAGCGTGAATATTATTAAATACTTGGAGCGCGATAAAATCATGAGTTTTTTACACAACGTGGGCACATGTGCTGTAGGACTGATGGTAATTTTTCATAATTTTTTGTGATGGAGAAGTATCTGAACACTTCCCTCTACGCGGATTGCTCTTCGCACGTCTACGACTGTGGCCAGCGGCCTCCGGGGGCTAGCATACCGTCAAATCTTGCGTAGGCGGCCTCTCACAAATCTGGAAGTGTTGAGGCGGTTGCAAACGCCCAGCACGCGTCTCCGGTGCGTGCCCCCCCCTCACGGACGCCGCCGCCGCCGGCACCTGGAGGGGGGAAACGGACGCGTCGGGTCTACACGGAGTGGATGTAGCTGTGGGTTTGGCCCGGATGTTGCTCCAAAGTGTTCCTCTGGGCCGACCTAACACAACCGGGTGGAGAGGTCCACTGGTCAAAGCCCGTCCGTGCAAAGTCAAAGGGCTAGATCCCGTGGTCAAACGCTACAGGGTTAGGAGGGACGGGGGCCCTGGGGGGTA
>NW_021261532.1:0-2427 GCF_002162155.2 Triticum dicoccoides
CATCATCTCCATGCTTGTTCTTGCTCCAATGTTCATCCTTCTCCAAGCTAGGCCCTTCATTTGTAAGCAAAACAAATGTATCCAATTTAGGCAGCATCATATTCTCATGAACATTAGAATCATTACCAAGAAACGAAAGTACCTGATAATTTAATTGGCGTGCGCGAGCTCTAGTAATTGGTCCCGTATATGTAGCAGTAGGGGTTGTGGGTGTAACAATGGTATTGATGTCCTCATCATCCTCCCCTTCTTGAAATGAAGTCGTCCTCGACGGAAGCTCATCTTCCTCACCCAAATAAGGCTTCAAATCTGCAATGTTAAAAGTGGGACTAACCCCAAAATCTGCAGGCAGCTCAAGTTTATATGCATTATCATTTATTTTCTCTAACACCTTAAAGGGACCATCAGCACGTGACATTAACTTTGATTTGCGCAAATCCGGAAATCTATCCTTACGCAAATGTAACCAAACAAGATCTCCAGGTGCAAACACAACATGTTTTCTACCCTTATCTCCAGCAAGTTTATATTTAGCATTCATACGCTCAATGTTTTCCTTAGTTAACTCATGCATTTTTAAAATCAATTCAGCATGTTGTTTAGCATCAAAATTAACCTTCTCCGAAGATGGAAGAGGCAACAAATCAATAGGTGCACGAGGTAGGAAACCATACACAACTTCAAAAGGGCACATCTTAGTAGTAGAATGCAATGAACGATTATAAGCAAATTCAATATGAGGCAAGGCTTCCTCCCACATTTTCTTATTATTCTTCAAAATAGCCCTTAGCATAGTAGACAACGTTCTATTGACTACTTCAGTTTGTCCATCAGTTTGGGGGTGACAAGTAGTACTAAAAAGAAGTTTAGTCCCCAACTTAGCCCATAAACATCTCCAAAAGTGGCTAAGAAATTTAGTATCACGATCTGAAACAATAGTATTTGGCACACCATGCAAGCGAATAATTTCACGAAAGAACAAATCAGCAACACTAACAGCATCATCGCTTTTATGACATGGTATAAAGTGTGCCATTTTCGAGAATCTATCCACGACAACAAATATGCTATCCCTCCCCTTCTTTGTTCGAGGTAAACCTAAAACAAAGCCCATAGATATATCCTCCCAAGGAACACTAGGTACAGGTAACGACATATATAAACCATGAGGATTGAGTCGTGACTTAGCTTTTTGACATGTAGTGCAGCGAGCAATAAAACGCTCAACATCCCGTCTCATCTTTGGCCAAAAGAAATGTGTAGCAAGTACGTCCTCTGTCTTCTTCACGCCAAAGTGTCCCATTAATCCTCCTCCATGCGCCTCCTGCAACAACAAAAGACGAACGGAGCTAGCTGGAATGCATAGCTTGTTAGCACGAAACACAAATCCATCGTTAACGGCGAACTTGTTCCACATTCTTCCTTCTTTACAATTCTGCATTACATCTTTAAAATCAGCATCATGCACATATTGATCTTTGATGGTCTCCAAACCAAATATTTTGAAGTCAAGTTGTGAAAGCATAGTATAGCGGCGAGACAATGCATCAGCAATAACATTTTCTTTTCCCTTCTTGTGTTTAATGACATAAGGAAAAGTCTCAATGAATTCAACCCATTTAGCATGTCTACGATTCAGTTTAGCTTGACTTTTAATATGTTTCAAAGATTCATGGTCAAAATGTATAACAAATTCTTTGGGCCATAAATAATGTTGCCATGTTTCTAAAGTCCAAACAAGAGCATATAATTCTTTATCATAAGTAGAATAATTCAGACTAGGCCCACTCAATTTTTCAGAAAAGTATGCAACAGGTTTGCCATGTTGTAATAACACACCGCCTAATCCAATTCCACTAGCATCACATTCAAGCTCAAAAGTCTTATTAAAATCAGGAAGTTGGAGTAAAGGAGCATGTGTCAACTTATCTTTCAATACCGAGAAGGCTTCTTCCTGTGCGGTACCCCGAAGAAAAGGCACATCTTTCTTTGTAAGCTCATTGAGAGGTGCAGCAATGGTGCTGAAATCTCTCACAAACCGCCTATAGAATCCAGCGAGGCCAAGAAAACTCCTCACTTGTGTGACCGTTTTGGGTTGCGGCCAACTCTCAATAGCTTCAATCTTGGCTTTATCAACTTCAATTCCCTGTGGAGTAACAACATAGCCAAGAAAAGATACTCGGTCGGTGCAAAAGGTGCACTTCCCAAGGTTACCAAACAAACGTGCATCACGTAGAGCAATAAAAACAGCACGTAAATGTTCCAAATGTTCTTCCAAAGATCTGCTATAAATCAATATGTCATCAAAGTAAACTACCACAAATCGTCCAATGAAAGCACGTAAAACTTCGTTCATTAATCTCATGAAAGTACTAGGTGCATTAGTTAACCCAAAAGGCATGACTAACCACTCATATAATCCAAACT
>NW_021261533.1:0-829 GCF_002162155.2 Triticum dicoccoides
TTAAACTTATTTGAACTCCGGACTTCTTTTGTGTTCAGTATGCAGCATTCAAAGTGACGTCATCAATTTCCAACATGTTCTGACATCATTTGTTGTTTTTCAATCATTTACCTAATTGTTTAGAGAGCTAAATGTCCGTGAAATTGAAAATCACTACAAAATGAACTTTGAAAATGTTGAAACTTGGCATGGTATCATCATTTCACCCGCATAGCATGTGCGAAAGAGTAGAGAGGGTCACGGCAAAAACTGGACGCACTTCGTGTACAAACTGGACAATCCCTTTCAGAGTATCAGGGTTTCGGACGAGAACTCATCTGTTACACGGGCACTTCAATGTTTTTTAACCTTATTTGAACTCCGGACTTCTTTTGTGTTCAGTATGCAGCATTCAAAGCAACGTCATCAATTTCCAACATGTTCTTACATCATTTGTTGTTTTTCAGTCATTTACCTAATTGTTTAAAGAGCTAAATGTCTGTGAAATTGAAAATCACTACAAAATGAACTGTGAAAATGTTGAAACTTGGAATGGTCTCATCATTTCACCCGCATAGCATGTGTGAAATAGTAGAGAGGGTCACGGCAAAAACTAGACACACTTTGTGTACAAACTGGACGATCTCTTTCGGAGTATCAGGGTTTCGGACGAGAAATCATCTGTTACACGGGCACTTCCATGTTTTTTAAACTTATTTGAACTCTGGACTTCTTTTGTGTTCAGTATGCAGCATTCAAAGTGACGTCATCAATTTCCAACATGTTCTGACTACATTTGTTGTTTTTCAGTCATGTACCTAATTGTTTAAAGAGCTAAATGACAGTGAAA
>NW_021261534.1:0-1708 GCF_002162155.2 Triticum dicoccoides
GCAGCCTCTTCCGCCCTAGTAGCAATGAGCTGCAGCTCCTCGTCGGTGGTGTCACGGGTGAGGCTCTTCTGCTCGTCAGCGCGGACCGGCACTTCCTCCAAGGTGTCGAAGAACGCTCGCACAAAGTCATCCGCAGGCTCTTGCCAAGTTGGGACGATGCCGTGTGAATCGCACAACGGCATCATGGCGCGGATCCGGTCAAGCGAAGAGTTATTGCACAAAGGAACTACGCCCCTCGGCAGTGTGAATGGGTGCTGGGCGTCACGTTTGAATAACTCCAAGAGCATTGCAGCCAGCTCCAAGACGGTGAAGTTGTAGTTGAGGCCCGGCCGCAGCCTCATGATGTCCGCCGAATTCTTGAATTCCCAAGCGGGCCTCCCCCTCTCCTGCAGGGGGCAATGCGGCGGCGGAGGAAATCTGCCCCGACAGCACCTACGGTGAGCCCGGCAAGCCTGAGGCGAAGAATCCTAGTGATGGCGATCTTCAGCCTCTCGTCTTCCGGGGCCACGTTGCTCCAGTCATTGCCGCGCACTATTGGAGTTTGGCGCACGGCGGTGAAGGGCTGCAGATTCTCCTCAACGATCCAGCACCACTCCGCTCTCCACTCCTCCCACTTGCTGCGGAGCTCACCCTCCAAGTACGCCTCTTTCTTGCCGACTCTCAAGACCCAGGCAATCCCTCCGGCAAGCGGCTCTCCTCTCTCTACCCGAGGTATGAAGAAGTGGCGAAAAAGGGCAACACTAGGGTGGACTCCGACAAAGTTTTCGCACAAGTGTGCAAAAACTGCCATGGTCAGGACAACATTGGGGGTGAAGTCAAGGAGGCGGAAGCCATATGTGTTCATAATATCACAGAAGAACTCCGAGAAGGGCGGGCAGAGCCCGCAATAGAAGAATAGCGGGAAGAACGGGTACCCATTTGGAGCCAACTCCGAGGCAGCGGCCGGGAGTACCCTCGTGCGCGGATGCGCACGCGTCTCCGTCGCCCAAAAGAGGTAGAAGTACTCCCTCAGCTCATGCACGCCGATCTGGGGGGTGAAGATCGCCCGCTCCTTCCGCAGCGCCTCGGCCGACTTCACACCCTTTCCCTTGTCGGCTTTCGGGGCCATGGCGGAGGTGGTGGGGAAAGTCGACGGCGTGGTGATGCTGGTGGCAATGGGGGCGGGGGGCGGAGCGCTGCTCTCTCGGCTTCGAGAAGAAGGGGGGAGCGGCGGAGTTTGTGAAGAAGGAGTAGCAGCAACCAGCGAGGGGGAACGAACTGCCTCTGTTTCCTCTGCTTATAAAGAGGGACGGGGCGGACGTTTCGGCCTTCCAAATAAACGACCACCCATGATCTCTCCCACGATGCCGCATTCAACGCGTGCCGTTATGGGAGAGCGCGGTGGATGCGGAGCAAGATTTGGCGCGGCCCAGCCCGCGTGTGTCCGTGCCCTGTCTTGGGCCTGGCCCAACAGCGCTCGGCACCGTGTCTGGCCCAGGCCCGGGGGCTCCTGTCGGTGTACTAGAATAGGGGTACCCTAGTACCCCGAACTTGTGCACGGGCAGTTGCAGCACCCCGCGGCAAAGGCTTGCCGGGCGAACGCCAAGATCCCCCAAGGTTCCCTTGGAGCCATCCAAGAACAAAGTATTTAAGCTAAGGAGACAAGACCCCGGCAAGAGGAGCTTGTCGGGAAGGCCAACCAAGGCGCTCCAAGGAACTTGCCGCGACG
>NW_021261535.1:0-1464 GCF_002162155.2 Triticum dicoccoides
AGATGTAGAGGTAGCGTGCCGACTGCGATCACATCGACTTTGGAACCGTTTCCCACGCGCATCGTCACCTCGTCCTTTGCCAGTGCCCGCTTATTCCGTAGTCCCTGTTTCGAGTTGCAAATATTAGCAACAGAACCAGTATCAAATACCCAGGTGCTACTGCGAGCTCTAGTAAGGTACACATCAATAACATGTATATCACATATACCTTTGTTCACCTTGCCATCCTTCTTATCCGCCAAATACTTGGGGCAGTTCCGCTTCCAGTGACCAGTCTGCTTGCAGTAGAAGCACTCAGTTTCAGGCTTAGGTCCGGACTTGGGTTTCTTCTCTTGAGCAGCAACTTGCTTGCCGTTCTTCTTGAAGTTCCCCTTTTTCTTCCCTTTGCCCTTTTTCTTGAAACTAGTGGTCTTGTTAACCATCAACACTTGATGCTCCTTCTTGATTTCTACCTCCGCAGCTTTCAGCATTGCAAAGAGCTCGGGAATAGTCTTGTTCATCCCTTGCATATTATAGTTCATCACGAAGCTCTTGTAGCTTGGTGGCAGTGATTGGAGAATTCTGTCAATAACGCAATCATCCGGAAGATTAACTCCCAATTGAATCAAGTGATTATTATACCCAGACATTTTGAGTATATGCTCACTGACAGAACTGTTCTCCTCCATCTTGCAGCTATAGAACTTATTGGAGACTTCATATCTCTCAATTCGGGCATTTGCTTGAAATATTAACTTCAACTCCTGGAACATCTCATATGCTCCATGACGTTCAAAATGTCGTTGAAGTCCCGATTCTAAGCCGTAAAGCATGGCACACTGAACTATCGAGTAGTCATCAGCTTTTCTCTGCCAGACGTTCATAACATCTGGTGTTGCTCCAGCAGCAGGCCTGGCACCCAGCGGTGCTTCCAGGACGTAATTTTTCTGTGCAGCAATGAGGATAATCCTCAAGTTATGGACCCAGTCCGTGTAATTGCTACCATCATCTTTCAACTTTGCTTTCTCAAGGAACGCATTAAAATTCAACGGAACAATAGCACGAGCCATCTATCTACAATCAACATAAACAAGCAAGATACTATCAGGTACTAAGTTCATGATAAATTTAAGTTCAATTAATCATATTATTTAAGAACTCCCACTTAGATAGACATCCCTCTAATCCTCTAAGTGATTACGTGATCCAAATCAACTAAACCATGACCGATCATCACGTGAGATGGAGTAGTTTTCAATGGTGAACATCGTTATGTTGATCATATCTACTATATGATTCACGCTCGACCTTTCGGTCTCCGTGTTCCGAGGCCATATCTGCATATGCTAGGCTCGTCAAGTTTAACCTGAGTATTCTGCGTGTGCAAAACTAGCTTGCACCCGTTGTAGATGGACGTAGAGCTTATCACACCCGATCATCACGTGGTGTCTGGGCACGACGAACTTTGGCAACGGTGCATACTCA
>NW_021261536.1:0-1014 GCF_002162155.2 Triticum dicoccoides
TTAGGTCTAATATTAATCCCGAAGGTAGATGTAGAGGTAGCGTGCCGACTGCGATCACATCGACTTTGGAACCGTTTCCCACGCGCATCGTCACCTCGTCCTTTGCTAGTGCCCGCTTATTCCGTAGTCCCTGTTTCGAGTTGCAAATATTAGCAACAGAACCAGTATCAAATACCCAGGTGCTACTGCGAGCTCTAGTAAGGTACACATCAATAACATGTATATCACATATACCTTTGTTCACCTTGCCATCCTTCTTATCCGCCAAATACTTGGGGCAGTTCCGCTTCCAGTGACCAGTCTGCTTGCAGTAGAAGCACTCAGTTTCAGGCTTAGGTCCGGACTTGGGTTTCTTCTCTTGAGCAGCAACTTGCTTGCCGTTCTTCTTGAAGTTCCCCTTTTTCTTCCCTTTGCCCTTTTTCTTGAAACTAGTGGTCTTGTTAACCATCAACACTTGATGCTCCTTCTTGATTTCTACCTCCGCAGCTTTCAGCATTGCGAAGAGCTCGGGAATAGTCTTGTTCATCCCTTGCATATTATAGTTCATCACGAAGCTCTTGTAGCTTGGTGGCAGTGATTGGAGAATTCTGTCAATAACGCAATCATCCGGAAGATTAACTCCCAATTGAATCAAGTGATTATTATACCCAGACATTTTGAGTATATGCTCACTAACAGAACTGTTCTCCTCCATCTTGCAGCTATAGAACTTATTGGAGACTTCATATCTCTCAATTCGGGCATTTGCTTGAAATATTAACTTCAACTCCTGGAACATCTCATATGCTCCATGACGTTCAAAACGTCGTTGAAGTCCCGATTCTAAGCCGTAAAGCATGGCACACTGAACTATCGAGTAGTCATCAGCTTTGCTCTGCCAGACGTTCATAACATCTGGTGTTGCTCCAGCAGCAGGCCTGGCACCCAGCGGTGCTTCCAGGACGTAATTTTTCTGTGCAGCAATGAGGATAATCCTCAAGTTACGGACCCAGTCCGTGTAATTGCTACCATCAT
>NW_021261537.1:0-1239 GCF_002162155.2 Triticum dicoccoides
TGAACATTAAGCTAGTGTTGGAAACTTTTGAAAGCATTTGTTCATGCTAGCTCATGAAGCATATGTTTGGATGAAGGTAGTGACTTCCTTTAATTCATGTGCATCTGATGCAAGTTGCCGCCGTGGATTCGAGAAAGTCAATGTTGCTTTCTTTGGAATCATTCCAAATCAGTCATGCACACGTGCGAAGAATGTTGTGGTTTGAAGACTTGCAACCTTCAATCTATATGTATCCCTAGCACACCAAGCCACTGATTGATTTGTTCAAGGAGAAGGAGTTCCTTCATAAGAGCTAATCCGGACTTATGAAAGAACTTCGATACCCTCGTTGATGGTTCCCCCTCCTGAACTCGGTAGTGTTTTATTATAAGACTACCACGTGGTCATGCTTGTCTGGGACAACATGTTCACATGTTTGTAGCAGAACCAGCTCATGTTTTGGAGCTTGCTATCGTAGTTCATCTCCCGAGAATCCCGCAACGTCATCTCGTCGATTTGTGTTGCAAACTTTCATTTTTCTTCCTAAGACTCGATGAGCCTGGAATATCCTAACACCAACCAGAGCTGAATCTCAGGCAGATATGATGGTTGGAACATTTCCCTAAGAACTATAATATTGGTCTCTCGATAACCGGTAAGGTGGATGTCGTGGCCAACACACCCATCCGGTAGACCTATTATTATAGTATCTTCTTTGAGGAAGTTGGCCACCCCCCCCATAGGGATTTTGTAGGATTTACTCCCTAGTTGCCCCTATGGATTTTTGTGTTCCCGAAGTCCGACCTTTTACTTGATGTTTTAGATATCAAACCATATCTATGAATGGGTTATACTAGCACATCAAGGAGAACATTAGAAGAGGAGTGCTAAATGTCTCTCGGTCGATCATCCAGATTTTATTTGCTTGGCCTTGCTAAGGTGAAATATGAGAAAGTGTTATCCTCCTTCGCATCTGCATCGTCCATCGCTATTCATCATGGTAGTATGTTGTGTTGTCAGCACCCTTGACGCGGTTGTTGATAAAACCTTGATGATTGTGGAAATGCTCAAGTTCTTGAGAGCACGCACAAGCGCTACGTCTTATCATCGGCACTAGCTGGGATTGCCCCAGATTTCCTCGGTTATGCTATAACCACTCCAACAGTGAATTCACTCTCTATTGTTGGGTTCTTCCCCAGTTACCAGAATCATTCCCAGCATTTGCATTTTGTTCCCAGCTTGCACCGCCAATGTGCCATT
>NW_021261538.1:0-1247 GCF_002162155.2 Triticum dicoccoides
TAATTAGCTCCAAAATGATGTATTTAACCTAGGATAGCTCTAAAATGACCTATACTTAGCATTTTTCCTCCAAAATGACTTAATATGCTTAGCTAGCATAAAAATGACCTATTTAACCTAGGATAGCTCTAAAATGACCTATACTTAGCATTTTTTCCTCAAAAAAGACTTAATATGCTAAGCTAGCTCTAAAATGATATAGTATGCTTAAGAAATGACATATTTTAGGTCCTAAATGACTTCATATGCTTAGCTAGCTCCAAAATGACATAATAACCTTACTTAGCTTCAAAATGACCTATTCAACCCAGGCTAGCTCTAAAATGACCTATACTTAGCATTTTTTCCTCCAAAATGACTTAATATGCTTAGCTAGCTCAAAAAATACATAATAAGCTTAATTAGGTCCAAAATGACCTATTTAACCTAGGATAGCTCTAAAATGACCTATACTTAGCATTTTTTCCTTCAAAATGACTTAATATGCTTAGCTAGTTTAAAAATGACCTATACTTAGAATCTTTTCCTCCAAAATTAGTTAATATGCTTAACTAGCTCTAAAATGACACAATATGCTTAAGAAATGACATAGTTTAGCTCCTAAATGACTTCACATGCTTAGCTAGCTCCAGAATGACATAATAAGCTTAATTAGCTCCAAAATGACATATTTAACCTAGGATAGCTCTAAAATGACCTATACTTAGCATTTTTCCTCCAAAATGACTTAATATGCTTAGCTAGCATAAAAATGACCTATTTAACCTAGGATAGCTCTAAAATGACCTATACTTAGCATCTTTTCCTCAAAAAAGACTTAATATGCTAAGCTAGCTCTAAAATGATATAGTATGCTTAAGAAATGACATATTTTAGGTCCTAAATGACTTCATATGCTTAGCTAGCTCGAAAATGACATAATAACCTTACTTAGCTTCAAAATGACCTATTCAACCCAGGCTAGCTCTAAAATGACCTATACTTAGCATTTTTTCCTCCAAAATGACTTAATATGCTTAGCTAGCTCAAAAATTACATAATAAGCTTAATTAGCTCCAAAATGACCTATTTAACCTAGGATAGCTCTAAAATGACCTATACTTAGCATTTTTTCCTTCAAAATGACTTAATATGCTTAGCTAGTTTAAAAATGACCTATACTTAGAATCTTTTCCTCCAAAATTAGTTAATATGCTTAACTAGCTCTAAAATGACATAATATGCTTAAGAAATGACATAGTTTAGCT
>NW_021261539.1:0-1208 GCF_002162155.2 Triticum dicoccoides
GGTTTGGAACTTACTAAACCATATTCCTTGCGGAAAACATGTGGTAGTACAAGGAAGGAAATGATAGGTACTGGACCGATATGGTTTGACACTGAAGTCACATAGTCTGGCGTAAGACTGGCATGCTACAACACTGCCGTCGTACCCATCCTCATGCCAACACATGGCCATTCATATTCACATTCATCCACGTATGGATCATCGAACTCACTTACCTCATTATCACATAAAATAACGTTCATCGGTATACTCACCGGCATGCCATGAAACTAACTAAATGCAAAACATGCCAAGACACTCATCATATCAAAAGTTCAAACATGCTTGCCTGGTTCAGAGTAGTCGGAGCCTAGCTCGGTGAAGTTCGCGGCTCCGTCACCTCCTTCGGTATCTACGTTTAAAGAAGATATATGCGCTAACGTAAATACCAAGGAGAGCACAGAAGGTAAACCAAATATTTTTCAAATAAATCTTATAAAAAACTAGACAAAATTCTAAAGAGAACAGAAAAAGAATCAATCAAAAATAATTTTCTGATTAAAAGTTATAAGGGTTTTTGTCCAGGGACTTATCTGTAATGAAACAGAAGATTTCCAGGGGCTAGTTTATAAAAGCAGAAAACGCTTCGGTAGCGATTACGCCAGCCCGAAGAGAAAACGTATTTGGCAGAAGGCGTTTTCAGATAACGCTTCGTTTAGAAAGGACAGAGAGGCTGACAACGGGTCCCACTTGTCATGTTTAAATTTTCAAATGGGAGGGACGAGGCTCGTCGGCGCCCGAGAGCTGCTGTGGTCGCCGGCGGCGATCCACGGCGAGGCATGGGGATCAGAGGTTACCAATGTGCTCACCGTGTCCTTCCGCAACGGTGGGTGGTGGTGTTGGTCGCCGGTGAGCAGCACGTCGACGGCGGTCTCAACTCCGGCGGACGGTGGTTCGGGCGTGGATGGAGCTCGTCGGAGAGGGCTGCAAAGATTAAATTGAGGTGGGGGTTAGGCTACTGGGTGCAAGAGAGGGCTACGGACGAGGTTTGGGCGCCGGAGGTGGCCTCACCGAAGTGAATCGAGCTGGAGGCCGAGGCGGGGCGAGGCGGCCGGAGCTGGGGGAGGAGACCTCCTCGAGGTCCCCCTAGTGGCCTGGCGGGGTGTTGGTGAGTAGTGGATGTGCTGCGTGCACGAGAGTGAGCTCGGGACCCCTTTATATAGGCGGTC
>NW_021261540.1:0-1305 GCF_002162155.2 Triticum dicoccoides
AGAAGACGGAGGACGTACTTGCTACACATTTCTTTTGGCCAAAGATGAGACGGGATGTTGAGCGTTTTATTGCTCGCTGCACTACATGTCAAAAAGCTAAGTCACGACTCAATCCTCATGGTTTATATATGCCTTTGCCTGTACCTAGTGTTCCTTGGGAGGATATATCTATGGACTTTGTTTTAGGTTTACCTCGAACAAAGAAGGGGAGGGATAGCATATTTGTTGTCGTGGATAGATTCTCGAAAATGGCACACTTTATACCATGTCATAAAAGCGATGATGCTGTTAATGTTGCTGATTTGTTCTTTCGTGAAATTATTCGCTTGCATGGTGTGCCAAAAACTATTGTTTCAGATCGTGATACTAAATTTCTTAGCCACTTTTGGAGATGTTTATGGGCTAAGTTGGGGACTAAACTGCTTTTTAGTACTACTTGTCACCCTCAAACTGATGGACAAACTGAAGTAGTCAATAGAACGTTGTCTACTATGCTTAGGGCTGTTTTGAAGAATAATAAGAAAATGTGGGAGGAATGCTTGCCTCATATTGAATTTGCTTATAATCGTTCATTGCATTCTACTACTAAGATGTGCCCTTTTGGTGTATGGTTTCCTACCTCGTGCACCTATTGATTTGTTGCCTCTTCCATCTTCGGAGAAGGTTAATTTTGATGCTAAAGAACGTGCTGAATTGATTTTAAAAATGCATGAGTTAACTAAGGAAAACATTGAGCGTATGAATGCTAAATATAAACTTGCTGGAGATAAGGGTAGAAAACATGTTGTGTTTGCACCTGGAGATCTTGTTTGGTTACATTTGCGTAAGGATAGATTTCCTGATTTGCGCAAATCAAAGTTAATGCCACGTGCTGATGGTCCCTTTAAGGTGTTAGAGAAAATAAATGATAATGCATATAAACTTGAGCTGCCTGCAGATTTTGGGGTTAGTCCCCCTTTTAACATTGCAGATTTGAAGCCTTATTTGGGTGAGGAAGATGAACTTCCGTCGAGGACGACTTCATTTCAAGAAGGGGAGGATGATGAGGACATCAATACAATTGTTACACCCACAGCCCCTGCTGCTATACATACTGGACCAATTACTAGAGCTCGTGCACGCCAACTAAATTACCAGGTACTTTCGTTTCTTGGTAATGATTCTAATGTTCATGAGAATATGATGCTGCCTAAATTGGATACATTTGTTTTGCTTACAAATGAAGGGCCTAGCTTGGAGAAGGATGAACATTGGAGCAAGAACAAGCATGGAGATGATGGCATGCGCAAGGGGAACAAGAACGGA
>NW_021261541.1:0-2508 GCF_002162155.2 Triticum dicoccoides
CTTCATGCACATCCAAGGAGGAAGGTTATACATACATAGAGTCACGGGCCAGGTGCTGTGATTGCTGCTCTGCTCCCCGAAAGGATTAATACCATCCGCGCTTAAACCAAACCATACGTTCCTTGGGTCACCTGCACACTCAGCCCAGTACTTTCTCTCGATTTTTCTCCACTACGACCCGTCAGCGGGTGCTCTCAACTTTCCGTCTTTCTTACGGCCCTCTTTGTGTCATCGCATCAACTTGGCATGCTCTTCATTTCTTAACAGACGTTTCAACCGTGGTATTATAGGAGCATACCACATCACCTTCGCAGGAACCCTCTTCCTTGGGGGCTCGCCGTCAACATCACCAGGGTCATCTCGTCCGATCTTATACCGCAATGCACCGCATACCGGGCATGCGTTCAAATCCTCGTACGCATCGCGATAGAGGATGCAGTCATTAGGGCATGCATGTATCTTCTGCAGCTCCAATCCTAGTGGGCATACGACCTTCTTTGCTGCGTACGTACTTTCGGGCAATTCGTTATCCTTTGGAAGCTTCTTCTTGAATATTTTCAGTAGCTTCTCAAATCCTTTGTCAGGCACAACATTCTCTGCCTTCCACTTCAGCAATTCCAGTACGGTACTCAGCTTTCTGTTGCTATCTTCGCAATTGGGGTACGACCCTTTTTTGTGATCCTCTAATATGCGATCGAACTTCAACTTCTCCTTTTGACTTTCGCATTGTGTTCTTGCATCAACAATGACCCGGCGGAGATCATCATCACTGGGCACATCGTCTAGTTCCTGATCTTGATCTTCAGCAGCCTCCCCCGTTGCAGCATCACCGTATTCATGGGGCACATAGTTGTCATCGTCCTCTTCTTCATCGTTGTCTTCCATCATAACCCCTATTTGTCTGTGCCTCGTCCAAACATTATAGTGTGAAATGAAACCCTTATAAAGCAGGTGGGTGTGAAGGATTTTCCAGTCAGAGTAAGACTTCGTATTCCCACAACTAGGGCATGGACAACACATAAAACCATTCTGCTTGTTTGCCTCAGCCACTTTGAGAAAATTATGCATGCCCTTAACATACTCGGAGGTGTGTTTGTCACCATACATCCATTGCCAGTTCATCCGCGTGCATTATATATAATTAGACAAGTATCTATCTAAACTAAGAATTCGTTTCTTTCAGAAAGAAGATAAGAACAAGAGGCTCCACACGGTGGTGTCGGCGACGAGATCGGTGCGGGCGATCGACGGCGGTGAAGACGGGGACAGGACGTGACAGACTGCTAAACCTATGCAAATCTCGGAGAAATGGAGCTTGGAGGTCGAGCTTCGAGAGGAGAAAGCTTAACTAGTGTGGCTCGAGCATTTCATCGAACACCTCATGTGCATAGGAGGTGAGCTAGAGCACCCGAATGCCCTCTCCTCGCCGTCCAGAAAAAACAGAGCACTGAGGACTGTTCTGCCGTGGCGATGGGGTATATATAGGCAACTCATTTGTCCATGTTCGTGGCTGGAACTGGGACTAAAGCCCCACCTTTTGTCCCGGTTCAAGCCACTAACCGGGACAAATGTATGTGGGCCAGGAGCAAGGCCTATTGGTTCCGGTTCGTGCCAGGAACCAGGACAAATGGGTCCGTACGAACCAGGACCAATGCCCACGAGGCCCCGGCCGGCCCCCTGGCCTCACAAACCGGGATGTATGCCCCCATGGGTCCCGGTTCGTGACTGAACCGGGACTAATGGGCTTGCCAGGCTCCAACCAAAGTCCTGTTTTCTACTAGTGTACAAAGCTACCATCGGTATTCAGCTTTGTCGAGCCGGCTGGGGGAGGTACCCAATGGAGCAGTTGTGCCTTCCTCTCGCTGGCATAGTCAGCCCGGCCTCCCTCTTGCACAATCATGTTTCCTTTCTCCAAATCTGCATGTGGAAACTGGTGGATACACAACAAAGAATTGATGTACCCTTGGAGGAAACGCTTGGACGCTTCTGTGGGTGGAGTGACTTTGTCGTGTGTGATTTCGTTGCGAATGTACCACGCCCGCCACATGATCACGAGGACGACCATGCGCGCTGTATCCGACAGAGGGCTCAGTAGCGTGAAAAGCCACTCTGGGCCATCATTCTTGACCGTCTCCACCTTTGGAATCAGCCAGTGCTTCTCCATGGCTCGCAAAAGATCCATGGCAAGTTGGCACCTACACATCGGGTGAAAGCCGTCCTCTCGTTCCACACCACAAAGGGGACACACATCAGTAAGCTCGAGGAGGTGGGAAAACTTATTAGCCCATGTTGATAAAGAGTTGGTGATAATTCTCCATGCGAACACACGTACCTTCGGGGGAGCAGGGCACCCCCATATGATCTTCCAGATGGCGCGACGACCATCCGGTGCCCTGCTCATGGCGGTTGCCAATGGATGCTCGTGCTCGTCCATGGCAAGGTGGTAGGCCGAGCGAACAGTGAAGATACCATTCCTCTTAGGCGCCCAGGAAATGATATCGTCGGTGA
>NW_021261542.1:0-2473 GCF_002162155.2 Triticum dicoccoides
TGGACAATGTTTTTCGGATTATCAGGGTTTCGGACGAGAACTCATCTGTTACACGGGCAATTCAATGTTTTTTAAACTTATTTGAAATCCCGACTTCTTTTGCATTTAGTATGCATAATTCAAGGAGGCATCATCAATTTCCAACATGTTGTCACACCATTTGTTGTTTTTCAGTCATTTACCAATTTGTTTAGAGAGCTAAATGACCGTGAAATTGAAAATCACTACAAAATGAACTCTAAAAAGGTTGAAACTTTTCATGGTATCATCATTTCACCCGCATAACATGTGCGAAAGAGTAGAGAGGGTCACGGCAAAAACTGGACACACTTCGTGTACAAACTGGACAATGTCTTTCGGAGTATAAGGGTTTCGGACGAGAACTCATCTGTTACACGGGCACTTCAATGTTTTTTAAACTTATTTGAAATCCCGACTTCTTTTGCGTTCAGTATGCAACATTCAAAGCGACGTCATCAATTTCCAACACGTTCTGACATCATTTGTTATTTTCAGTCATTTACCGATTTGTTTAGAGAGCTAAATGACCA
This sequence comes from Triticum dicoccoides, assembly GCF_002162155.2. Taxonomy (NCBI): domain Eukaryota; kingdom Viridiplantae; phylum Streptophyta; class Magnoliopsida; order Poales; family Poaceae; genus Triticum; species Triticum dicoccoides. Next base: position 552 of record NW_021261542.1, read on the forward strand.
TGAAATTGAAAATCACTACAAACTAAACTATGAAAATGTTGAAACTTGTCATGGTATCATCATTTCACCCGCATAGCACGTGCGGAAGAGTAGAGAGGGTCACGGCAAAACCTGGACGCACTTCGTGTACAAACTAGACAATGTCTTTCGGAGTATCAGGGATTCGGACGAGAACTCATATGTTACATGGGCACTTCAATGTTTTTTAAACTTATTTGAAATTACAACTTCTTTTGCGTTTAGTATGCAACATTCAAAGTGACGTCATCAATTTCCAACACGTTCTGACATCATTTGCAGTTTTTGAGTCATTTACCAATTTGTTTAGAGAGCTAAATGACCATGAAATTGAAAATCACTACAAAATGAACTCTAAAAATATTGACACTTGGCATGGTATCATCATATCACCCGCATAGTATGTGCGAAAGAGTATAGAGGGTCTCGGCAAAAACTGGACGCACTTTGTGTACAAACTGGACAATGTCTTTCGGAGTATCATGGTTTCGGACGAGAACTCATCTGTTACACGGGCACTTCAATGTTTTTTAAACTTATTTGAAATCCCGACTTCTTTTGCGTTTAGTATGAAGCATTCAAAGCGACGTCATCAATTTCCAACACGTTCTGACATCATTTGCTGTTTTTCAGTCATTTACCGAATTGTTTAGGGAGCTAAATGACCGTGAAATTGAAAATCACTACAAAATGAACTCTGAAAATGTTGAAACTTGGCATGGTATCATCATTTCACCCGCATAGCATGTGCGAAAGAGTAGAGAGGGTCACGGCAAAAACTGGACGCACTTCGTGTACAAACTGGACAATGTCTTTCGGAGTATCAGTGTTTCGGACGAGAACTCATCTGTTACACGGGCACTTTAATGTTTTTTAAACTTATTTGAAATCCCGACTTCTTTTGCGTTCAGTATGCAACATTCAAAGCGACGTCATCAATTTCCAACACGTTCTGACATCATTTGTTATTTTCAGTCATTTACCGATTTGTTTAGAGAGCTAAATGACCATGAAATTGAAAATCACTACAAACTGAACTATGAAAATGTTGAAACTTGTCATGGTATCATCATTTCACCCGCATAGCACGTGCGGAAGAGTAGAGAGGGTCACGGCAAAACCTGGACGCACTTCGTGTACAAACTAGACAATGTCTTTCGGAGTATCAGGGATTCGGACGAGAACTCATATGTAACACGGACACTTCAATGTTTTTTAAACTTATTTGAAATTACAACTTCTTTTGCGTTTAGTATGCAGCATTCAAAGTGACGTCATCAATTTCCAACACGTTCTGACATCATTTGCTGTTTTTGAGTCATTTACCAATTTGTTTAGAGAGCTAAATGACCATGAAATTGAAAATCACTACAAAATGAACTCTAAAAATATTGACACTTGGCATGGTATCATCATATCACCCGCATAGTATGTGCGAAAGAGTATAGAGGGTCTCGGCAAAAACTGGACGCACTTCGTGTACAAACTGGACAATGTCTTTCGGAGTATCATGGTTTCGGACGAGAACTCATCTGTTACACGGGCACTTCAATGTTTTTTAAACTTATTTGAAATCCCGACTTCTTTTGCGTTTAGTATGAAGCATTCAAAGCGACGTCATCAATTTCCAACACGTTCTGACATCATTTGCTGTTTTTCAGTCATTTACCGAATTGTTTAGGGAGCTAAATGACCGTGAAATTGAAAATCACTACAAAATGAACTCTGAAAATGTTGAAACTTGGCATGGTATCATCATTTCACCCGCATAGCATGTGCGAAAGAGTAGAGAGGGTCACGGCAAAAACTGGACGCACTTCGTGTACAAACTGGACAATGTCTTTCGGAGTATCAGTGTTTCGGACGAGAACTCATCTGTTACACGGGCACTTTAATGTTTTTTA
>NW_021261542.1:2626-3995 GCF_002162155.2 Triticum dicoccoides
TTTGCGTTCAGTATGCAACATTCAAAGCGACGTCATCAATTTCCAACACGTTCTGACATCATTTGCTGTTTTTCAGTCATTTACTGAATTCTTTAGAGAGCTAAATGACCGTGAAATTGAAAATAACTACAAAATGAACTCTGCAAATGTTGAAACTTGTCATGGTATCATCATTTCACCCGCATAGCATGCGCGAAAGAGTAGAGAGGGTCACGGCAAAAACTGGACGCACTTCGTGTACAAACAGGACAATGTCTTTCGAAGTATCAGGGTTTCGGACGAGAACTCATCTGTTCCACGGGCACTTCAATGTTTTTTAAACTTATTAGAAATCCCGACTTCTTTTGCATTCGGTATGCAACATTCAAAGCGATGTCATCAATTTCCAACAGGTTCTGACATCATGTGTTGTTTTTCAGTCATTTACCGAATTGTTTAGAGAGCAAAATGACCGTGAAATTGAAAATCACTACAAAGTGAACTCTTAAAATGTTGAAACTTGGCATGGTATCATCATTTCACCTGCATAGCATGAGCGAAAGAGTAGAGAGGGTCACGGCAAAAACTGGATGCACTTCGTATACAAACTGGACAATGTCTTACGGATTATCAGGGTTTCGGACGAGAACTCATCTGTTACACGGGCACTTCAATGTTTTTTAAACTTATTTGAAATCCCGACTTCTTTTGCATTTAGTATGCAGCATTCAAGGCGGCATCATCAATTTCCAACATGTTGTCACACCATTTGCTGTTTTTCAGTCATTTACCAATTTGTTTAGAGAGCTAAATGACCGTGAAATTGAAAATCACTACAAAATGAACTCTGAAAATGTTGAAACTTTGCATGGTATCATCATTTCACCCGCATAGCATGTGCGAAAGAGTACAGAGGGTCACGACAAAAACTGGACGCACTTCGTGTACAAACTGGACAATGTCTTTCGGAGTATAAGGGTTTCAGACGAGAACTCATCTGTTACACGGGCACTTCAATGTTTTTTAAACTTATTTGAAATCCCGACTTCTTTTGCGTTCAGTATGCAGCATTCAAAGCGACGTCATCAATTTCCAACACGTTCTGACATCATTTCCTGTTTTCAGTCATTTACTGAATTGTTTAGAGAGCTAAGTGACCGTGAAATTGAAAATAACTACAAAATGAACTCTGCAAATGTTGAAACTTGACATGGTATCATCATTTCACCCGCATAGCATGTGCGAAAGAGTAGAGAGGGTCACGGAAAAAATTGGACGCACTTCGTGTACAAACTGGACAATGTCTTTCGGAGTATCAGGGTTTCGGACGAGAACTCATCTGTTCCACGGGCACTTCAATGTTTTTTAAACTTATTAGAAATCCCGACTT
>NW_021261542.1:4013-4565 GCF_002162155.2 Triticum dicoccoides
TTTTGCATTCAGTATGCAACATTCAAAGCGATGTCATCAATTTCCAACAGGTTCTGACATCATTTGTTGTTTTTCAGTCATTTACCGAATTGTTTAGAGAGCAAAATGACCGTGAAATTGAAAATCACTACAAAATGAACTCTTAAAATGTTGAAACTTGGCATGGTATCATCATTTCACCTGCATAGCATGAGCGAAAGAGTAGAGAGGGTCACGGCAAAAATTGGACGCACTTCGTATACAAATTGGACAATGTCTTTCGGACTATCAGGGTTTCGGACGAGAACTCATCTGTTACACGGGCACTTCAATGTTTTTTAAACTTATTTGAAATCCCGACTTCTTTTGCATTTAGTATGCAGCATTCAAGGCGGCATCATCAATTTCCAACATGTTGTCACACCATTTGCTGTTTTTCAGTCATTTACCAATTTGTTTAGAGAGCTAAATGACCGTGAAATTGAAAATCACTACAAAATGAACTCTAAAAATGTTCAAACTTTGCATGGTATCATCATTTCACCCGCATAGCATGTGCGAAAGAGTAGAGAG
>NW_021261543.1:0-1795 GCF_002162155.2 Triticum dicoccoides
TTGGGACCCCAAACGGTGAGTAATAGTCCATGAAAGAGCCCGGAATCGGCCAAATCTAGGATTATTGATTTACGATACATAAACGCACCCCGGGTTTCGTCAATCATGGAAATCTCTCAGGGACCCCAAATCAGTGAGTAAGAGTCCATGAAACGGGCCAGAATCGGCAAAACTGCAAGTGTAGATGACCGACACTTAAACACACCCTGATGTTCCTCAATCGTGGAAGTCTTTGCAGGACACCAAAACTGAGTAATAGTCCATGAAATGGGCCAGAATCGGCCAAAACCATGATTGTTGATGACCGACACGTAGCCGCACCTTGGGGTTCAACAACCATGGAAATCATTTGGCATACCAAAACGGTGAGTAATAGTCAACGAAACGTGTCAGAATCGACAAAAACCACGAACGTTGATGACCGACACGTAAACGCACCCCTGGGTTCGTCAATCATGGAAATCACTCCGGGACCCCAAAACAGTGAGTAGTACACCACGAAACAGGCCAGAATCGGCCAAAACCGCGAGTGTTGATGACCGACACGTAAGCGCACACTGGGTTCAACAACTATGGAAATCTCTTCGGGACCGCAAAACGGTGAGTAATAGTCCACGAAACGGGTCAGAATTGGCCAAAACTATGAGTCTTGATGTCCAACACTTAAATGCACCCCGGGGTTTCTTTATCGTGAAAATCACTCCGGGACCCCAAAACAGTGAGTAATAGTCCACGAAACAGGCAAGAATCGGCCAAAACTGTGAGTGTTGATGTCCGACACGTAAACGCACCCTGGGGTTCGTTAATCATGGAAATAACTCCACAACCCCAAAAAAGTGAGTAATAGTTCATGAAACGGGCCAGAATCGGCCAAAACTGCGATTGTTGATGACCGACACGTAAGCGCACCTTGGGGTTCAACAACTATTGAAATCGCTTTGGGACCCCAAAAACAGTGAGTAATAGTCCACGAAACGGGCCAGAATCGACAAAAACCACGAGTGTTGATGACCGAAACGAAAACGCGTCCCGGGGTTCATCAATTGTGGAAATCACTCCGGGACCCCAAAATAGTGATCAATAGCCAACGAAATGGGCCAGAATCGGCCAAAATTGTGAGGTATGATGACCGACACGTAAACGCACCCCGGGGTTCGTCAATCGTGGAAATCACTTCGGTAACCTAAAACTGAGTAATAGTCCAAGAAACGGTACAGAATCGGCCCAAACTGCGAGTCTTGACGACCAACACGTAAGTACACCTTTGGGTTCGACAACCATGGAAATCGCTTTGGGACCCCAAACGGTGAGTAATAGTCCATGAAAGAGCCCGGAATCGGCCAAATCTAGGATTATTGATTTACGATACATAAACGCACCCCGGGTTTCGTCAATCATGGAAATCTCTCAGGGACCCCAAATCAGTGAGTAAGAGTCCATGAAACGGGCCAGAATCGGCAAAACTGCAAGTGTAGATGACCGACACTTAAACACACCCTGATGTTCCTCAATCGTGGAAGTCTTTGCAGGACACCAAAACTGAGTAATAGTCCATGAAATGGGCCAGAATCGGCCAAAACCATGATTGTTGATGACCGACACGTAGCCGCACCTTGGGGTTCAACAACCATGGAAATCATTTGGCATACCAAAACGGTGAGTAATAGTCAACGAAACGTGTCAGAATCGACAAAAACCACGAACGTTGATGACCGACACGTAAACGCACCCCTGGGTTCGTCAATCATGGAAATCACTCCGGGACCCCAAAACAGTGAGTAGTACACCACGAAAC
>NW_021261544.1:0-1189 GCF_002162155.2 Triticum dicoccoides
ACACAACGGAGGAGGAGAGGTGTTGGGGAGGGGAGGGCTGCGCCTTGGAGGGTGGTACGGCTGCCCTCCCCTCACCCCTCTATTTATAGGGGGAAGGGAGAAGGGGGCCGGCCCCCTAGAACCCATCTAGGGGGGGGTGCGGCGGCCTAGGGGAGAGGGGAGAGGGTGGCTTGCCCCCCAAGTCAAGGGGGGCGCCCCCTCTAGGGTTCCCCCTCAACCCTAGGCGCATGGGCCCAAGGGAGGGGGGTGCGGCCAGCCCACCAGGGGCTGGCTCCCTGCCCCACGCAGCCCATGTGGCCCCCCGGGAGGGGTGGCCCCTCCCGGTGGACCCCCAGAACCCTTCCGGTGGCCCCGGTACAATACCGGTATGACCCCGAAACTTCCCGGTGTCCGTTTGACAACTTCCCATATATAAATCTTTACCTCCGGACCATTCCGGATCTCCTCGTGACGTCCAGGATCCCATCCGGGACTCCGAGCAACATTCGGTAGTCACATTCTAGTCTTCCTAATAACCCTAGCGTCACCGAACCTTAAGTGTGTAGACCCTACGGGTTCGGGAGACATGCAGACATGACCGAGACGCTCTCAGTCAATAACCAACAGTGGGATCTGGATACCCATGATGGCTCCCACATGCTCCTCGATGTTGTCATCGGATGAACCACGATGTCGAGGATTCGATCAAACCCTGTATGCAATTCCCTTTGTCAATCGGTACGTTACTTGCCCGAGACTCGATTGTCGGTATCCCAATACCTTGTTCAGTCTCGTTACCGGCAAGTCACTTTACTCGTACCGTAATGCATGATCCCGTGTCCAACACCTTGGTCACATTGAGCTCATAATGATGATGCATTACCGAGTGGGCCCAGAGATACCTCTCCGTCATACGGAGTGACAAATCCCAGTCTCGATCCGTGTCAACCCAACAGCTACTTTCGGAGATACCTGTAATGCACCTTTATAGTCACCCAGTTACGTTGTGACGTTTGATACACCCAAGGCACTCTTACGGTATCCGGGAGTTACACGATCTCATGGTCTAAGGAAGAGATACTTGACATTGGCAAAGCTCTAGCAAAACGAACTACACGATCTTTTATGCTATGCTTAGGATTGGGTCTTGTCCATCACATCATTCTCCTAATGATGTGATCCCGTTATCAACGACATCCAATGTCCATAG
>NW_021261545.1:0-2217 GCF_002162155.2 Triticum dicoccoides
GTCAAGAAGCAGCCGAGGCGGCCACGAGAGTGTAGGGCATGCCATAGGGGGGGTCCTACCTCGTGGGCCCCTCGTGGCTCCCCTGACCTACCTCCTTCGCCTATATATATCTAAGTACCCCGAAACCATCTAGGTGCACCACGAAAAACTATTTCCACCACCACAACCTTCTATACCCGTGAGATCCCATCTTGGAGCCTTTTCCGGTGCTCCGCCGGAGGGGGAATCGATCACGGAGGGCCTCTACATCATCACCAAGGCCTCTCCGATGAGTTGTGAGTAGTTTACCACAGACCTTCGGGTCCACAGTTATTAGCTAGATGGCTTCTTCTCTCTCTTTGAATCTCAATACAAAGTTCTCCTTGATCTTCTTGGAGATCTATTCGATGTATTTCTTTTTGCGGTGTGTTTGTCGAGATCTGATGAATTGTGGGTTTATGATCAAGTTTATCTATGAGAAATATTTGAATCTCCTCTGAATTCTTTTGTGTATGATTTGTTATCCTTGCAAGTCTCTTCGAATTATCAGTTTGGTTTGGCCTACTAGATTGATCTTTCTTGCAATGGGAGAAGTGCTTAGCTTTGGGTTCAATCTTGCGGTGCCTTTCCTAGTGACAACAGGGGCGACAAGGCACGTATTGTATTGTTGCCATCGAGGATAAAAAGATGGGGTTTATATCATATTGCTTGAGTTTATCCCTCTACATCATGTCATCTTTCTTAATGCGTTACTCTGTTCTTATGAACTTAATACTCTAGATGCATGCTGGATAGCGGTCGATGTGTGGAGTAATAGTAGTAGATACGGGCAAGAGTCGGTCTACTTGTTGCGGACATGATGCCTATATACATCATCATGCCTAGATATTCCCATAACTATGCACCTTTCTATTAATTGCTCGATAGTAATTTGTTCACCCACTATAATAATTATGCTATCTTGAGAGAAGCCACTAGTGAACCTATGGCCCCCGGGTCTATTCTCTATCATATGAGTTTCCAATCTACTTTATTTTGCAATCTTTACTTTTCAATATATATCATAAAAATACCAAAAATATTTATCTTATCATATTATCTCTACCAGATCTCACTTTCGCAAGTGGCCGTGAAGGGATTGACAACCCCTTTACCGTGTTGGTTGTGAGGTTCTTGTTTATTTGTGTAGGTGCAAGGGACTTGTGAGGAGCCTCCTACTAGATTGATACCTTGGTTCTCAAAAACTGAGGGAAATACTTACGCTACTTTGCTGCATCACCCTTTCCTCTTCAAGGGAAAAACCAACGCATGCTCAAGAGGTAGCAAGAAGGATTTCTGGCGCCGTTGCCGGGAAGGTCTTCACTCAAGTCAAGACATACCAAGTACCCATCACAAACTCATCTCCCTCGTATTACATTATTTTCCTTTTGCCTCTCATTTTCCTCTCCCCCACTTCACCCTTGCCGTCTTATTCGCCCTCTCTTTTCCATTCGCCTTTTTTTTCGCTTGTCTCTTGTGTGCTTGACGGGGAGACGCCGCATAAGCTGGCTCCCCTTTAGTTGTCTCTAGCCTTAGAGATTATTTTTCTTGTCCCCTCTTTGGGTGCCCTGCCCCTCCTTATATAAGTTGAAGGGGTGGGTTACATGTGGAGTCCAAATAGGATTAGGACCCGTCTATCTTCTAATACAATCCGGATACAAGTTCGGGTCTGACTCCTTGTAAAGGAAATATTCCTCATGTGTTTCCTCTTAAACCGGCCCACCATTAACATGAGCCGGCCTTCTGGGCCTTGGCCCTAGTCTTCTATCTGACCCGCCGTTGGAACTATTGTGTCGCTAGGCTCGTGAGTCGTCAGACCAGTGAGCCGCCAGTCCGGTGAGTTGGCAATCCTCCGGCGGGTTACCAATGAAACGCCAAGTCTGGCCGGGTCATACTTCCGGCCGGGTCATAACGCGGAGTATATCTCCGACATTAGCCCCTAGTTTAATTTGGAATTTTCCATGTTAAACCGATCCTGTAAAATAAACACAAGAATAAACTTGATAGGTTGTTCTCCAGGTTAAATATTTTCCTGAACCAACACCTAATTATCCTTAAGTCCTTGTCATTTCCTCCTGGATGCATATTCATCATCTCATAGCAAATCTCCTTTAACAAATGTGTTCAAATATTACCAATGCAAAAAATCCGGGTCAATATGCCCGCTTCATAATCAATTTGCTGACATTGGCTCTTGTA
>NW_021261546.1:0-2217 GCF_002162155.2 Triticum dicoccoides
GTCAAGAAGCAGCCGAGGCGGCCACGAGAGTGTAGGGCATGCCATAGGGGGGGTCCTACCTCGTGGGCCCCTCGTGGCTCCCCTGACCTACCTCCTTCGCCTATATATATCTAAGTACCCCGAAACCATCTAGGTGCACCACGAAAAACTATTTCCACCACCACAACCTTCTATACCCGTGAGATCCCATCTTGGAGCCTTTTCCGGTGCTCCGCCGGAGGGGGAATCGATCACGGAGGGCCTCTACATCATCACCAAGGCCTCTCCGATGAGTTGTGAGTAGTTTACCACAGACCTTCGGGTCCACAGTTATTAGCTAGATGGCTTCTTCTCTCTCTTTGAATCTCAATACAAAGTTCTCCTTGATCTTCTTGGAGATCTATTCGATGTATTTCTTTTTGCGGTGTGTTTGTCGAGATCTGATGAATTGTGGGTTTATGATCAAGTTTATCTATGAGAAATATTTGAATCTCCTCTGAATTCTTTTGTGTATGATTTGTTATCCTTGCAAGTCTCTTCGAATTATCAGTTTGGTTTGGCCTACTAGATTGATCTTTCTTGCAATGGGAGAAGTGCTTAGCTTTGGGTTCAATCTTGCGGTGCCTTTCCTAGTGACAACAGGGGCGACAAGGCACGTATTGTATTGTTGCCATCGAGGATAAAAAGATGGGGTTTATATCATATTGCTTGAGTTTATCCCTCTACATCATGTCATCTTTCTTAATGCGTTACTCTGTTCTTATGAACTTAATACTCTAGATGCATGCTGGATAGCGGTCGATGTGTGGAGTAATAGTAGTAGATACAGGCAAGAGTCGGTCTACTTGTTGCGGACATGATGCCTATATACATCATCATGCCTAGATATTCCCATAACTATGCACCTTTCTATTAATTGCTCGATAGTAATTTGTTCACCCACTATAATAATTATGCTATCTTGAGAGAAGCCACTAGTGAACCTATGGCCCCTGGGTCTATTCTCTATCATATGAGTTTCCAATCTACTTTATTTTGCAATCTTTACTTTTCAATATATATCATAAAAATACCAAAAATATTTATCTTATCATATTATCTCTACCAGATCTCACTTTCGCAAGTGGCCGTGAAGGGATTGACAACCCCTTTACCGTGTTGGTTGTGAGGTTCTTGTTTATTTGTGTAGGTGCAAGGGACTTGTGAGGAGCCTCCTACTAGATTGATACCTTGGTTCTCAAAAACTGAGGGAAATACTTACGCTACTTTGCTGCATCACCCTTTCCTCTTCAAGGGAAAAACCAACGCATGCTCAAGAGGTAGCAAGAAGGATTTCTGGCGCCGTTGCCGGGAAGGTCTTCACTCAAGTCAAGACATACCAAGTACCCATCACAAACTCATCTCCCTCGTATTACATTATTTTCCTTTTGCCTCTCATTTTCCTCTCCCCCACTTCACCCTTGCCGTCTTATTCGCCCTCTCTTTTCCATTCGCCTTTTTTTTCGCTTGTCTCTTGTGTGCTTGACGGGGAGACGCCGCATAAGCTGGCTCCCCTTTAGTTGTCTCTAGCCTTAGAGATTATTTTTCTTGTCCCCTCTTTGGGTGCCCTGCCCCTCCTTATATAAGTTGAAGGGGTGGGTTACATGTGGAGTCCAAATAGGATTAGGACCCGTCTATCTTCTAATACAATCCGGATACAAGTTCGGGTCTGACTCCTTGTAAAGGAAATATTCCTCATGTGTTTCCTCTTAAACCGGCCCACCATTAACATGAGCCGGCCTTCTGGGCCTTGGCCCTAGTCTTCTATCTGACCCGCCGTTGGAACTATTGTGTCGCTAGGCTCGTGAGTCGTCAGACCAGTGAGCCGCCAGTCCGGTGAGTTGGCAATCCTCCGGCGGGTTACCAATGAAACGCCAAGTCTGGCCGGGTCATACTTCCGGCCGGGTCATAACGCGGAGTATATCTCCGACATTAGCCCCTAGTTTAATTTGGAATTTTCCATGTTAAACCGATCCTGTAAAATAAACACAAGAATAAACTTGATAGGTTGTTCTCCAGGTTAAATATTTTCCTGAACCAACACCTAATTATCCTTAAGTCCTTGTCATTTCCTCCTGGATGCATATTCATCATCTCATAGCAAATCTCCTTTAACAAATGTGTTCAAATATTACCAATGCAAAAAATCCGGGTCAATATGCCCGCTTCATAATCAATTTGCTGACATTGGCTCTTGTA
>NW_021261547.1:0-1035 GCF_002162155.2 Triticum dicoccoides
ATCAGAATGTATAACAAATTCTTTGGGCCATAAATAATGTTGCCATGTTTCTAAAGTCCGAACAAGAGCATATAATTCTTTATCATAAGTAGAATAATTCAGACTAGGCCCACTCAATTTTTCAGAAAAGTATGCAACAGGTTTGCCATCTTGTAATAACACACCTCCTAATCCAATTCCACTAGCATCACATTCAAGCTCAAAAGTCTTATTAAAATCAGGAAGTTGGAGTAAAGGAGCATGTGTCAACTTATCTTTCAATACCGTGAAGGCTTCTTCCTGTGCGGTACCCCAAACAAAAGGCACATCCTTCTTTGTAAGCTCGTTGAGAGGTGCAGCAATGGTGCTGAAATCTCTCACAAAACGCCTATAGAATCCAGCGAGGCCAAGAAAACTCCTCACTTGTTTGACCGTTTTGGGTTGCGGCCAACTCTCAATAGCTTCAATCTTGGCTTTATCAACTTCAATTCCCTGTGGAGTAACAACATAGCCAAGAAAAGATACTCGGTCGGTGCAAAAGGTGCACTTCCCAAGGTTACCAAACAAACGTGCATCACGTAGAGCAATAAAAACAGTACGTAAATGTTCCAAATGTTCTTCCAAAGATCTGCTATAAATCAATATGTCATCAAAGTAAACTACCACAAATCGTCCAATGAAAGCACGTAAAACTTCGTTCATTAATCTCATGAAAGTACTAGGTGCATTAGTTAACCCAAAAGGCATGACTAACCACTCATATAATCCAAACTTAGTTTTGAATGCTGTTTTCCATTCATCTCCCAATTTCATACGAATTTGATGGTATCCACTACGTAAATCAACTTTGGAGAATATTGTAGAGCCACTCAATTCATCAAGCATATCATCTAGCCTAGGAATAGGATGACGATAACGAATAGTAATATTATTAATGCCTCTACAATCAACACACATACGTGATGTACCATCCTTTTTGGCACTAGAATAATAGGAACAGCACAAGGACTAAGGGATTCGCGTATATAACCTTTGTCGAGAAGCTCTTGTACTTGA
>NW_021261548.1:0-1761 GCF_002162155.2 Triticum dicoccoides
GGCGTGACTAATGTGAACAGAACTCGAAACTCTAAACGAACTAGACACTAAGACCAGCAACTCGACACGACGATGCAACCGATAATTCAACTATGCAAGCAATGAAAAGAAAATTGCAAAGGCTCAGACTAGCTTGGACCAAGGATGAATAGATCTAACTCTTTTTTGTGGCTTTTTCTTGGACAATAGGTAAGAAAATAAATCTAATCTAGGAAAACTGGAAATTCTCACCGAGCAACCTGAAAACTGATACCACTTAATAGAGGCGAGGGTCCCGATCTTTCGATGAGATGATAACTATCGATTTGGTGGAGATGACTTTGACGATCCGACTAGAAACATGCACGATGTTGCGCCTTAGCAACCGCTAAACCAATCTCCTGAGGTTACTGACGATGCTGGAAGCACGGTCAGCCTGACCACGAAGGTCTATTCCTGCAAGCAATCGAAGAACGAGCAAGAATATGATAAAGCAATCTGAATATTGCAAATATATATGAAGTATTGATAATGGTGTGGATCCGGAAGCGGTCTTGGTCTGGTCGTTGGACACAAACGAAGTACACGAAGTTGCAATGGCTAACTTTTAACTAAACAAATCCCAAGGAAAAAGCTACTAGATGGATCTACTTATATAGGAGCAAGGGGTGGTGGCCAAGGAGGTAGGAGGACGTTCCAAGGCAGCCTAAAACTAACCCTAAGTCGTACAAGGCTCATGGGCCCAAATGGAGGTGATGCAACACCTTTGGGCTTGTAGTTTGACTCGGATTTTAATGCAACGTCAGATTGTTTCGTCCGTAACTCAACGCTCCGGACGAATTTGAAGGTGAATCCAATTGGGTTGGAAAGAGCACGAAATCTAGTTTCCAACAAAAAAAGAATCACCCAATTCGGAGTCCGTATGAAAAAGTCGTTGGCGTTTTGAGTCAGGTATGTCTGTGCAGTCCGAATCTGAATCCAGAACGTGAGAGACTTGGACTCTATCTTCTCTTGACCCAAAAGTGACGTGAGAGGACTTTTTGAACACAACCTAAACTTCTCCTTTTCCCTTGTCTTCATATGTGGATTGTACAAATGTCCCATACACCTGCAATTAGACAAAACACAAAAGTGTGTGAAGTATTTTTGTTCTGGATAACATAAATAAATTATTGAATAGTTTGCATTAGAAATCACCTAACAAATATGCATGTATGCAATATTTTTGGTCATATCCAAGGTAGTCATGTCCTCATCATCCTCCCCTTTTTGAAAACAAAGCCGTCCTCGGCATTGCTTAATCTGAAATGTGGCTAACAAAAGAGACAAGGTGTACATGTTGTATATGTATATGTCATTCATTTTAACTTCCCTTGATTTTTGCACATATGTCACATGTATACATGAGTAACTTTCATTGTTCATAAAATCTAAAGCCAAAAAATTATCACAAGAAGTAGAAGGCATGAAAATATTGGAACTCAGTTTGCACATATAAGTGAAGCTCTTATTCTCTTTAAAAGATTGGCAATGTTCATCATTAAACCATCCTAACTTCGATGAATAAACCTTACTTGCATCAAATTTACATGCTACAACATGCTTAAATAAGCAAACATGCAATAAGTCATTGGGCACAGAATCATCATCAAGATTAGAGGTCATATCAAAATGATTAAACATTGATTCTTTTGCATCAACAGTTAATTCAATGGGTGCACTCAAAATTGTTGATATTTCAGTTGTTTGATCACATGACGCATTCATGACAGTAACAAGAGT
>NW_021261549.1:0-1020 GCF_002162155.2 Triticum dicoccoides
CGGCCAAAACTGTGAGTGTTGATGACCGACACGTAAACGCACCCCAGGGTTCGTTAATCGTCGAAATCACTCCGGGACCACAAAACAGTGAGTAATAGTCCATGAAACGGGCCAGAGTCGGCCAAAACTGCGAGTGTTGATGACCGACACGTAAACTCACAATCACTCCGGGACCGCAAAATAGTGAGTAATAGTCCATGAAACGGGCCAGAATTGCCCAACCCTGTGAGTGTTCATGACCGACACATCAACGCACCTTGGGGTTTAACAACTATGGAAATCGCTTCGGGACCCCCAAAACAGTGTGTAATAGTCCATGAAACGGGCCAGAATCGGCCAAAACTGCGAGTGTTTATGACTGACACGTAAACACATCCCAGGGTTCGTTAATCATGGAAATCACTCTGGGACCCCAAAACGGTGAGCAATAGTGCATGAAATGGCCCAGAATCGGCTAAAATTGCGATTGTTGATGACCGACACATCAACGCACCTTAGGGTTTAACAACTATGGAAATCGCTTCGGGGCCACAAAACAATGAGTAATAGTCCATGAAACGGGCCAGAATCGGCCAAAACGGCGAGTGTTTGTGACCGACACATAAACACATCCCAGGGTTCGTTAATCATGGAAAGCACTCTGGGACCCCAAAACAGTGACTAATATTCCATAAAACGGGCCAGAATCGGCCAAAATTGTGAGTCTTGATGACCGTCACGTAAACGCACCCCAGCATTCGTTAATCGTGGAAATCACTCGGGGACCCCAAAACAGTGAGTAATAGTCCATGAAACGGGCCAGAATCGGCCAAAATTGCGAGTGTTTATGACCGACACGTAAACACATCCCAGGGTTGGTTAATCGTGGAAATCACTCTAGGACCACAAAACAGTGAGTAATAGTCCGTGAAACGGACCAGAATCGGCCAAAATTGCGAGTTTGGATGACTAACACATAAACACATCCCAGGGTTCGTTAATCGTGGAAATCACTCCCGAACCTCAAACAGTGAGTAATAG
>NW_021261549.1:5931-6955 GCF_002162155.2 Triticum dicoccoides
CACTCTGGGACCCCAAAACGGTGAGCAATAGTGCATGAAATGGCCCAGAATTGGCTAAAATTGCGATTGTTGATGACCGACACATCAACGCACCTTACGGTTTAACAACTATGGAAATCGCTTCGGGGCCACAAAACAATGAGTAATAGTCCATGAAACGGGCTAGAATCGGCCAAAACGGCGAGTGTTTGTGACCGACACGTAAACACATCCCAGGGTTCGTTAATCATGGAAAGCACTCTGGGACCCCAAAACAGTGACTAATATTCCATGAAACGGGCCAGAATCGGCCAAAATTGTGAGTCTTGATGACCGACACTGTCAAGACCCCGACTCGATGTCACATCGATCTAGCCGGTAACACCTCATATCACTTTGCGGCCTCACGCACGGTATCCTCACGGGTGTCGCCTTACCTTTGCCCGGGACCGTTTGCGCCTTTTGGCTCACGTATATGATAGTGTCGCTAGCATCCATATGATAAAGAGCCCGGGCTGACATGACTAGTCGTAAACCCAAAGTGGCACAGACATGACTAGTCGTAAACCCAAAGGCATTCATGACCCAGCTTCGAATGTGTCGGTCATCAGCAAGTGGGTCCGGGCTGTAGCACTGGGCTAGCAGGACTCCGGTAAACCGGGCTGTAGCGGGCTAACAGGACTCCGGTACTCAAAGCGTGACATTTCCCCGAAGGGACAGACACAGGAACGAGGAAGGACACATGCCGGCCAGCCTAAGTGTTCCAGAGCAGTAGCAAGCTACCATGGCTCAGCGGTAACACTAGGAGACATTTCCCGGTAAGAGAGGCTACTAAAGATAAACAACTAGATAGTCAGATCCCACACATACCAAGCATTTCAATCATACACACAATATGCTCGATATGTGCAAATACAACGAAGCATCACAACATGACTCTATGACACAAGTACTTTATTTAAGGCTCAGAGAGCCATACATGACATACACAAAGGTACGGGTCTCACGACCCAACATACAAGTCATACAGTCATACAAACCAGCA
>NW_021261550.1:0-1456 GCF_002162155.2 Triticum dicoccoides
TTTTCCTGACACCAACTGGGACCTCAAAGAACGATAGGAGAAACATAGACATACTCGTGAGCACCGAATTTATCAGGATTAATCGGCCTCCGTATGACATGAGCTTACCCTTCCAGCAACTCAGTTTCTTCTCAAATCGGTCCTCGATGCACTTCCATTCTCTGTTTATCATCCTACGATGGTGGATTGGAATACCTAGGTAAGAGAAGGGTAACTCTCCCAACTCGCACCCAAACAATTGCCTATAAGCCTCCTGTTCTTCTTTGGCTCTACTAAAACAGAACAGCTCGCTCTTATGAAAGTTAATCTTTAACCCGGTCAATTGTTCAAATAGGCATAACACAAGCTTCATATTTCTCGCCTTGGCCAAGTCATGCTCCATAAAGATAATTGTATCATCGGCGTACTGAAGGATGGATACACCTCCATCAACAAGATGAGGTACCAATCCACCTACTTGACCATTTTCCTTAGCCCTTCCTATCAAAATTGCTAACATATCCACCACAATGTTAAACAGGATAGTGGACATCGGATATCCTTGTCTTAGGCCTTTATGTGTCTGGAAGTAATGACCTATATCATCATTTACTTTAATTCCCACACTACCTTTTTGCGTAAATGATTCAACCTGTCGGCGCCAGGCTTCATCAAAACCCTTCATACGCAATGATAGTTGGAGGAATGGCCATTTGACCTTATCGTACGCTTTCTCTAAATCCACCTTAAAAATTACTCCATCTAATTTTTTGGAATGGATTTCATGGAGCGTTTCATGCAGGACAACCACCCCTTCAAGGATATTTCTGTCCGGCAGGAAAGCAGTTTGGGACTGTTGCACCACAGAATGCGCAATCTGCGTGAGCCTATTAGTCCCGAGCTTGGTAAAGATTTTGAAACTAACATTGAGGAGGCAGATGGGCCTGAACTGCTCAATTCTCACAGCATCCATTTTCTTAGGAAGCAGTGTGATAGTTCCAAAATTCAAGTGAAATAAGTGAAGCTGTCCAGAGAACAGATCGTGAAACATAGGTAGCAAATCCCCCTTAATAATGTGCCAGCACTTTTTATATAACTCGACCGGGAATCCATCCAGTCCGGGAGCCTTATTGTTTTTCATTTGTGCAATAGCATCAAACACCTCCTTCTCTGAGAATGGGGCAACCAGAATATCATTGTCGGCAGCCGATAGTTGAGGCACATCCTCAGTCTTGGACTCGTCGAGGGACACACAATTATCCTCCAGAGGTCAAAATAACTGCCTATAATACTCGGTAATAAATGTTTTTAGGTTATCCTGTCCTAAAATAGTGCCCTCATCTTGTTCAAGTTGAAAGATTCGCTTCTTTCTGTGCTTACCATTAGCAATCAAATGAAAGAATTGAGTATTCGCGTCCCCTTGGACCACTTTGCGGACTTTAGCTCGCAAAGCCCACTTCAATTCTTCTTCGCGGAG
>NW_021261551.1:0-2634 GCF_002162155.2 Triticum dicoccoides
AGTTAGAATCATCACGACAATGATGTAGCCCAAACAGGCTAGGAATGGTGTGATCGGGTACAAACTCATACTTATAGAAGCTTACTGAAGAGTTGTTGAACCGTAGAGCGGACTCGGTTCAGTTATCGGTGTCTTTGAGTGTTTAATAACTCAGAGCCCGTGAAAAATTGGAATCAGTGGTAAGGTAGCACTTGATGAAGAACTCATAAGAAGTTACGCAGTACCATGATAATCTCGAGATACCAGGGGGGTAATACTCAACACAAGATCAAAGTAAAGGTTGGACTGGTGTATTGATCCATAGAAGACAATTGTTTTAACTTGTCCGAGAAATGGAATCAAAGAAGAACAATCATGGTCGGAACCACGGTTGCAAGGGATCAATTCACAGATACCATATGTTAGCTATCAAGGAAATAGTTATTATTACAAGAAGCTTCCACGATAGGATATACATCGCGTCCATGGGCATGAACACAAAGTTCAAGGTCGACTCCCACTTCTTCAATGCATCACCTTTCATTCACCTCTCGTATTTCGAAAATGACATTAGTTGTTGAAAGTGTTTTTTTTTACCTGGTGCAATACCAGATAAATATGACCCGTGTAATCTTTCGGGTTCACACGGATTAGGGAAGGCGTAGGTTCAACCCATCAGGGCATCTTAGGAACATATACCACAAGTTTCAAGAGTAAATAACACAAGCCCGAAAGCAGAGCATGGTTGGCCAAGCAGAGGATACAACTTAACAAAGGCATTATGTATCAGGGGAAGAACTCACAAAGTGATCAAATGTGAATGACATTGTCGGATAACAATCCAACAAAGGACTTGATGGTCCACAAAGGATCTGATGTGAGTACCGATACTCAACCAGAAAAGGAAGGAATGCAAATGCAACAGGTTATGGAATCCTCTAAATAATTCAAAGCTTAAATGCAAAGGAATTATGATTTCCAAAACAAGGGATCAGAAGCAATGCTCTGATTAGGGATGGATAAGTTGAATAGCCTTAGGGTACAATCAACGACAATTGGATTGGTCGAGAACCAATTCCAGTTAAAAGAATGGAAGCTCAGCCGGAAAGGTAATTTATAAGGATCAATGATGATTGCTGTATTCGCAACATATTGAGTCAACAGACTCAAAATGATAATGACAAGGAATGTCAATAAGATTTCTATACTTATGGGATTAATCATAATGAAAGCAAACAAGAAATTTCAGAGCAATAGGTTGCTGAGGATTTTCGGAATATCGGGTGGTATTTCAAAGACTTTTGTGTAACACATGAACAACTGGGGGATGAGCGGGTACTCGATAAGTGCGAGAATTAACCGTAGGGGTATTCAAGTGACAAAGAACAGCAAGGCAGTAAGCTCAAGGGATTATTGAAACAACGACGAGTTTTTCAGGGTATCTTGTAATAACAAGACCACTGGGGATGAATGTAAGAATAACAAATGCAAGTAGTTATCCATAAGGGTTTGCGGTGGAAGGTGAATTGCAAGCGCGATGAACACAAGTTCTCGGGTTAACAGTGGAGAGTATCTTCAGGGTCTTCTGGTGCAGCAGACGATCATTAGTAATAAGGGGCTCTCCGGGTGAAAGTGATAACGAGATCCTAATGTTAGATTTAGTAAACTTCATTTAACCCGAATAGAGGAGAGATCAGAGTCCCAGAGTAAAGGTCGAGGAGTAAAAGATCCTAGTACCACCCAATGGCGACGTGGGCCCATGGGCCGCACAACCATGTTAGTAAAAGTTTTGTAAAGTCTAGACTCGACTTCGGCCAAGGAGTTGGAAGGGGGATTCCTACAGGCAGTCGGCTCTGATACCAACTTGTGACGCCCCCGATTTAATCGTACACTAATCATGCACGCAAATGTGTACGATCAAGATCAGGGACTCACGGGAAGATATCACAACACAACTCTACAAATAAAATAAGTCATACAAGCATCATAATACAAGCCAGGGGCCTCGAGGGCTCGAATACAAGTGCTCGATCATAGACGAGTCAGCGGAAGCATCAATATCTGAGTACAGACATAAGTTAAACAAGTTTGCCTTAAGAAGGCTAGCACAAACTGGGATACAGATCGAAAGAGGCGCAGGCCTCCTGCCTGGGATCCTCCTAGGTCACTCCTGGTCGTCGTCAGCGGGCTGCACGTAGTAGTAGACACCTCCAGTGTAGTAGGGGTCGTCGTCGACGATGGCGTCTGGCTCCTGGACTCCAGCATCTGGTTGCGACAACCAGAAAGAAAGGAAAGGGGGAAAAGGGGGGAGAAAGCAACCGTGAGTACTCATCCAAAGTACTCGCAAGCAAGGAGCTACACTACATATGCATGGGTATATGTGTAAAGAGGCCATATCAGTGGACTGAACTGCAGAATGCCAGAATAAGAGGGGGATAGCTAATCATGTCGAAGACTACGCTTCTGGCAGCCTCCGTCTTGCAGCATGTAGAAGAGAGTAGATTGAAGTCCTCCAAGTAGTATCTCCAAGTAGCATATCCAGGTAGCATCTCCAAGTGCATCTCCAGTCGCATCGCATAGCATAATCCTACCCGGCGATCCTCTCCTCGTCGCCCTGCGGAAAAGCGATCACCGGGTTGTCTGTGGAACTTGGAA
>NW_021261552.1:0-934 GCF_002162155.2 Triticum dicoccoides
GAAATGCCACAGTCGGACGTCTGAGCGACATCGCAGAAAGGGCTTTAAATGAAATGCCACAGTCGGACGTCTGAGCGACATCGCAGAAAGGGCTTTAAATGAAATGCCACAGTCGGACGTCTGAGCGACATTGCAGAAAGGGCTTTAAATTCACCAGTAAACAATACTCATAATAAACATTCAATCCATGAGAATAAACGGGTTAGTCCATCCACAGGGATAATCATTCAATCGGACTTAGCACTCATGCGATTCACCGGAGTCTCTGTCATCAAAGCTGACAATTGATTAGGATAAGATGGAACGAAACTTGACATGGAAGAGATGATTTGGAGGAATATATGACTCTGCAGAGTTTGTACAAAAATTTTTCCACAGTCAACGGATTTCCGTAGTCACGAAGGACTAGTTCCGTTTATGGTATTTCGGAAGAAAACACAGCTAACCGGTACACACCCATTCTACCTCTCGATGCTAGGAATCACCCTAGTCATCGTCCAAGAAAAACTTTTGAGACGGGGAGATCACAATCTCGAATAGCATGGGATCAAATTTATATACGCGCGCTCTAAGGGGTGCCCCCCTCTCGGTCCCAACCGGAAACACCCATGCCCCCTGACCGGATGACTGGCTTTAATCCAGGGCCATGGAACCATCATCACGGCCTCTCCTCTTTGGTGTGTACCATGAAAGTGGTTTGCAACTTACTAAACCATATTCCTTGCGGAAAACATGTGGTAGTACAAGGAAGGAAATGATAGGTACTGGACCAATATGGTTTGACACTGAAGTCACATAGTCTGGCGTAAGACTGGCATGCTACAACACTGCCATCGTACCCATCCTCATGCCAACACATGGCCATTCATATTCACATTCATCCACGTATGGATCATTGAACTCACTCACCTTATTATCACATAAAATAACGTTC
>NW_021261553.1:0-620 GCF_002162155.2 Triticum dicoccoides
TCCACCGGCCGCCGCCGCCGACCCCCCGCACCCCGCGCACCATCTTATAAAAAAAATAAGTATCAAACAGCTTTTTAAATGCTACTGTCTTATAAAAAATATTACTGTTATTATTTAAACAAGTTTGAACATATTTAAACACAAATAAGTATCAAACAGCTTTTTAAATGCTAAAAAAAATTTGTGGAGCCTGGGAGTCGAACCCAAGACCTCCTGGTGTGAGAACTGGCTGCTGACCAGTCGAGCTAGTAGAGGGGACTTGATGTGGATCAGTTCTGGTGGTACATAACCTGTTGGCTCGAGTTGAAATAAAAAAAACTACTAATGGCGCACCACGGTGAGGTGCGCCATTAGTATGGATATGCTAATGGCGCACCACGGTGAGGTGCGCCATTAGTATTGTGCCTTCGCCCGATCCCCCCTTCCCTCTCCCCCTTCTTCCGGTCCCCCCTTCCCTCTCCCCCTCGCCAGTTCCCTCTCCCTCGCCCTCTCCCTCCCTCGCCCTCGCCCTCTCCCTGATCCACCGCCGCCGCCGCCGCTGCCCTGACCCATTGCTCGCCCTCGCCCCCGCCCTCTCCCTCCCTCGCCCTCTCCTCGCCTTCCCTCTCCCTCGCCCTCTC
>NW_021261554.1:0-1005 GCF_002162155.2 Triticum dicoccoides
TACCACTATCGTTCATGGGTTAGGCATTAGAGACAACCACATTCACTTTAAATAGGGCACCACGTAATTCCGATGAGATGACACCGTATGAATTATGGTTTAGAGAAACCTAAGTTGTCGTTTCTTAAAAGTTTGGGGCTGCGACGCTTATATGAAAAAGTTTCAGGTTGATAAGCTCGAACCCAAAGCGGATAAAATGCATCTTCATAGGAAACCCAAAACAGTTGGGTATACCTCCTAATTCAGATCCGAAAGCAATATGGATTGTTTCTAGAATCGGGTCCTTTCTCGAGGAAAAGTTTCTCTCGAAAGAATTGAGTGGGAGGATGGTGGAGACTTGATGAGGTTATTGAATCGTCTCTTCAACTAGTGTGTGACAGGGCACAGGGAGTTGTTCCTGTGGCACCTACACCAATTGAAGTGGAAGCTTATGATATTGATCATGAAACTTCGAATCAAGTCACTCCCAAACCTCGTAGGATGACAAGGATGCGTACTACTTCAGAGTGGTACGTAATCCTGTCTTGAAGGTCATGTTGCTAGACAACAATGAACCTACGAGCTATGGAGAAGCGATTGTGGGCCCGGATTCCGATAAATGGCTTGAGGCCATAAAATCCGAGAGAGGATCCATGTATGAAAACAAAGTGTAGACTTTGGCAGAACGGCTCGATGGTCGTAAGGCTAATGAGTACAGATGGATTTCAAAAGGAAGACGGACAATGATGGTAAATGTCACCATTAAGAAAGCTCGACTTGACGTTAAGATGTTTTCCGACAAGTTCAAGGAGTTGACTACGATGAGATTTTCTCACTCGTAGCGATGCTAAGAGTCTGTTGGAATTATATTAGCGATTACTGCATTATTTATGAAATCTTGCAGATAGGATGTCAAAACATTGTTTCCTCGACGATTTTAATGAGGAAAGGTTGTATGTGATACAACCGGAAGGTTTTGTCAATCCCGAAAGATGCTAATAAGTATGCAAAGCTCCAGCAATCCTT
>NW_021261555.1:0-1058 GCF_002162155.2 Triticum dicoccoides
ATCTTGTGCTATGTTTAGGATTGGGTCTTGTCCATCACATCATTCTCCCAATGATGTGATCTCGTTATCAATGACATCCAGTGTCCATAGTCAGGAAACCATGACTATCTGTTGATCAACGAGCTAGTCAACTAGAGGCTCACTAGGGACATGTCGGTGTCTGTTATTCACACATGTATTACGATTTCCGGATAACACAATTATAGCATGAATAAAGACAATTATCATGAACAAGGAAATATAATAATAATGCTTTTATTATTGCCTCTAGGGCATATTTCCAACAGTCTCCCACTTGCACTAGAGTCAATAATCTAGTTACATTGTGACGAATCGAACACCCATAGAATTCTGGTGTTGATCATGTTTTGCTCTAGGGAGAGGTTTAGTCAACGGATCTGCTATATTCAGGTCCGTATGTACTTTACAAATCTCTATGTCTCCATCTTGAACATTTTCATGAATGGAGTTGAAGCGACGCTTGATGTGCCTTGTCTTCTTGTGAAACCTGGGCTCCTTGGCAAGTGCAATAGCTCCAGTGTTGTCACAGAAGAGCTTGATCGGCCCCGACGCATTGGGTATGACTCCTAGGTCAGTGATGAACTCTTTCACCCATATTGCTTCATGTGCTGCCTCCGAGGCTGCCATGTACTCCGCTTCACATGTAGATCCCGCCACGACGCTTTGCTTGCAACTGCACCAGCTTACTGCCCCACCATTCAAAATATACACGTATCCGGTTTGTGACTTAGAGTCATCCAGATCTGTGTCGAAGCTAGCGTCGACGTAACCCTTTACGACGAGCTCTTCGTCACCTCCATAAACGAGAAACATTTCCTTAGTCCTTTTCAGGTACTTCAGGATATTCTTGACCGCTGTCCAGTGTTCCTTGCCGGGATTACTTTGGTACCTTCCTACCAAACTTACGGCAAGGTTAACATCAGGTCTGGTACACAGCATGGCATACATAATAGAACCTATGGCTGAGGCATAGGGGATGACGCTCATCTCTTCTATATCTTCTACCGTGGTCGGACATTGAGCTGAGCTCAATTTCA
>NW_021261556.1:0-1526 GCF_002162155.2 Triticum dicoccoides
TAGACTTTGGAAGAACTACTTGATGGTCGTAAGGCTGTTAGGTACATATGGATTTTGAAAGGAAGACAGACAATGATGGTAAGTGTCACCATTGAGAAAGCTTGACTTGTCGTTAAGATGTTTTTCGACAAGTTCAAGGAGTTGACTACGATGAGACTTTCTCACTCGTAGCGATGCTAAGAGTCTGTTGGAATTATATTAGCAGTTACTGCATTATTTATGAAATCTTGCAGATAGGATGTCAAAACATTGTTTCCTCGACGATTTTTGAGGAAAGGTTGTATGTGATACAACCGGAAGGTTTTGTCCATCCTGAAATATGCTAATAAGTATGCAAAGCTCCAGCAATCCTTCTGAGGACTGGAGTGAGCATCTCGGAGTTGGAATGTATGCTTTGATGATGATCAAAGATTTTGGGTGTATACAAAGTTCATGAGAAACTTGTATTTCCAAAGAAGTGAGTGGGAGCACTATAGAATTTCTGATGAGTATATGTTGTTGACATATTAATGATCAGAAATGACGTAGAATTTCTGGAAAGCATATAGGGTTATTTTGAAAGTGTTTTTCAATGGAAAGCCCGGATTAAGCTACTTGAACATTGAGCATCAAGATCTATAAGGATAGATCAAAACGCTTAATAGTACTTTCAAATGAGCACATGCCTTGACGTGATCTTGAAGGTGTTCAAGATGGATCAGTCAAAGAAGGAGTTCTTGCCTGAGTTGTAAGGTATGAAGTTAAGACTTAAAGCTCGACCATGGCAGAATAGAGAGAAAGGAACGAAGGTCGTCCCCTATGCTTAAGACATAGGCTCTACAGTATGCTATGCTGTGTACCGCACCTGAAGTGTGCTTTACCATGAGTCAGTCAAGGGGTACAAGAGTGATCCAAGAATGGATCACAGGACAGCGGTCAAAGTTATCCTTAGTAACTAGTGGACTAAGGAATTTTCTCAATTATGGAGGTGGTAAAAGAGTTCGTCGTAAAGGTTTACGTTGATGCAAGCTTAACACCTATCCGGATAGCTCTGAGTAGAGATACCGGATACGTATAATGGAGCAACAATTTAGAATAGCTCCAAGTAGAACATTTATTTGGAATAGCTCCAAATAGAACGTGGTAGCTGCATCTAGGAGATGACATAGAGATTTGTAAAGCACACACGGATCTGAAAGGTTCAAACCCGTTGACTATAACCTCTCTCACAAGCATAACATGATCAAACCCAGAACTCATCGAGTGTTAATCACATGGTAAATGTGAACTAGATTATTGACTCTAGTAAACTCTTTGGGTGTTAGTCACATGGGGATGTGACCTTGAGTGTTAATCACATATCGATGTGAACTAGATTATTGACTCTAGTGCAAGTGGGAGACTGTTGGAAATATGCCCTAGAGGCAATAATAAATTGATTATTATTATATTTCCTTGTTCATGATAATCGTTTATTATCCATGCTAGAATTGTATTGATAGGAAACTCAGATACATGTGTGGATACATAGACAACACCATGTCCCT